>NC_092633.1:58879511-59179511 GCF_039555335.1 Amphiura filiformis
TTGAAGATCAACATGAGCAAGACTAAAAGTATGTTCAACAGATTAGTCATCAAGAAGCAAATCTACATTCACCAAACAGTACTAGAAGAAGTAGAAGAATATGTGTACTTGGGTCAAGTTGTCAGAATGAATGAGGTGATGCAGAGCAATATGCCATTATGTCTCAAAAAGAAAGTCTACAACCAGTGTGCCCTCCCAGCCATGACATATGGCTCGGAAACTTGGCCCATGACTCAGAGAATGGACAGAAGTTGAGAGTGGCTCAACACATTAATAAAGTAGCATGCTAGTGATCACAAAAAGAGGCAGAAAAACCAATGAGTGGATCAGAAGCATGACACAGGACACCGATGTCATGTGGTCTTGTGCTGGTCACCTAGTCACAGCAGATGGACGATGGACCAAACTGGTACATGTAACATAATGGATACCTAGGCACCCAGGAAGACAGAAAGTTAGATGGAGAGATGAATTACAAAATTTCTTGATGTAACCTGGATGAGAAAGACGTGGAATAAATCATAGTGGCGTCACCTTGAGAGGCCTTCACCCTGCAGTGGGTCGACGATGGCTTAATGCTTGGTACAATGTACTGTATATTTTTTTCAAACCTTGGTGATAAACTTAGGTGTGAAATTTAGGCTTCTGGTGTAAGATTTTCGATTTTCACAGGCTTCAACTTGCCCCGTGACCTTTTTTTTTTTTGGGGGGGTCAACGTTTTGCTTCAGTTCAAAGTAAGATAATTCACTAATGAAATATATTTCCCAACTTTCTAAAGCGCATCATATAGGGCTATAAGTCATAGTTTTATCAGAATTTCGGTTTTGGTAGCACCATTTTTCAATTCCGCCTACCAATTATGTCAAAATCAACTCGCGAATGTCCTGGATGATTTTGCAAACCACAATAGAAATATCGATTATTTCTGCTGGTTATATCAGAAATGAAGTACTGGTTGGTTTTGGCAGTCGCAAGTGTAAAAAAGGATATTCTGATAAAACTATAATATACTGCGCCAAAAAAGTATCCTTACACTTGGAAAAATAATCACAGTTTCAAAACTAAACCATATTGGAGTAAATTTGTTTTTGTAATAAATGCACTATCTAATCCTGCACATTATGACACCACATTGAATCCAATATGACCTCAAGAAGTAAAGTTACAAGCAATTGAATAGACGAAGGTCCAGTTTTATAATAGTGACAAATTGGCGCAAAAAGATTCCAACAAGCGAAACAAAGAGACTACACAGTTTCTTCAATGAAGCCTTATTTAAAGCAGTATTTATTTCAGTTTTTACTTCTCTGTACTTTTCATAACTTGCATTTTATTATTCAGCTCTTTTGTTTCAGTTTTCTTTTGTTCCTTTTGTTTTAATTTAAAGACACACATAAATTAGCCATTTACCACTCTCAAACCAGATGTCTAGTCCGTGGAGTTTTGAATAGGCCAGAGTGTCACTTTTAAAACTGGAACTTCGTCTAATCAAATGCTTGTAACTTTCCTTCTTGAATTCAATGGGGTGTCAAAATGTGCCGGATTAGATAGTGCATCTATTAAAAAACAAAGTTACCCCAATATAGTTCAGTTTTGAATTTGTGATTATTTTTCCAAGTGTAAGGATACTTTCTTAGTATACTGCCTTAGGGATGTGGGAATCCGGAAATAGCTTTCTTTAGCGAACTACTCGTATATTAATTTGAAACGCAAACAAAATAATTCCGAAAAAAGCTCACGGGCGAAGTTGAGGCCTATAAAAATCAAAAATCTTACACTAAAGACACAATTTCATGCCTATTTTTTTAAAAGGTATTGACATAATACTGAAGAAAATAAAAGTATTACTTTATATGACCGAGAAAATTAATTTCATAGCAAAAAGGTGCTGATTTCAACCTGTATGCATAACGAATAAAAGTTGGTCAGTGGCGTAGTGACTGTAATATATATAATCGGCGTCGATACGGCTACACTTTGATGAGCATGTTTAAGGCCTCTATCTAATAAGTATTATCAAGCTTATTCATTGACCGCATTATTATTATATACCACGTATTTGTCATGTGACTGTACCCAAGACTCTATTTTCAATAATATCAGTGCATAAACAAAGCCTCTCATTTTGCCAAGTAAATCCCCCAAGCTGTAACACTTTTTAAACACGTTACACGTTTAGTCAAATTGCAATTACTATCTAAACTAGCACCATATGCCGGTATATATGACAGCACACATTCATTGAAAATTTGGTATTTATTTAAGTTTAAATTTGCTAACTAGTTTACCAGGTTTATGCCCAATCTGGCATGCATTAATATTTGTCCCAAAAAAGTATCCTAATGCCATGTTCTGGTGCTAATTTTTCAAACAAAAAGAACCACTGACCGCCCAGTATCCATAAAAACATCAAGGCCGCAGGGCCGGCAGGCCTGAGGCCGGAGACTCACATACGACAACTAAACACTCCAAGTGAGTTCCAATATAGAAGGCCCCACGGGGCAAGAAAGCCCAGTGACCTTGACACCATAGAAATGCGAGGACATCAAAATTGTCCTCACATTTTTACTGTCCTCACATTGTACACAGAGTATAAAATAATGTCCTGGTTTAATGTTGGTTTACAAATACACCCCCACATACATACATACATAGCCACATACAACATTAGGCAAATGATAGAGAGATGTACCATTTCAGACAAAGGTTTCAATTTTGAAACCTATTCTCCTACGCATCACAAATAAAATCAGCACCGTCCCTTTGGTTTACAAGTTATAAACGCATCCTAGACACTTATTGATACCCGTCCTACACACTCTTAATGCTACCGTTTAGCTAAGCGCCAGGTTTAGATATCAGACATCAACATGTGTTATCATGGTTATAATGTGCTGCACCAGATAAACTTGCCTCGTATTCTGCAATTACGCCAAGTGTAGCTTATTACATGTAGACTGTGATTTAGGGACCGTTCACAAACACTTGTAAGGGGGGGGGCTGATGCAAAAGGGGGGCTGAAATTCTTTGACCCTCCTAAGGGGGGGGCTGAAAAAATGACCACAAATTTTCCTGGAAAAATTGAGTTTATATGCTTTTCTATGGGGTTGACCCATAATTTTCATGTCAAAAAGGGGGGCCTGACATTTTTGAGGTCTGTAAAGGGGGGGGGGGGCGACACATTTTCGCGATGAATTTTTTTTGCATCAGGCCCCCCTTACAAGTGTTTGTGAACGGTCCCTTAAAGCCTATAATTATTATCCACTTATATATATTTTCTTACCAAATGTAGAATGAATTTGGCAAAGAAAGCCAAGAGCCAGAATAGTAAGTGATACCCGCATCATCGTAAATTATCGTAAATTACTGCTACCAAAATCGATACTAGTCCATCTGGTTTCTCAAACTGTTGAAGATCTGAAAAAATGACCAAAATAAGATTAACTACTGTCAACTTGTTGAATGATAATGGTGATGGTACATGTGGCAGTGATGATGATAATACTGATGATGATGATGATGATGATGATGATGATATATAAGTTAACATTGGGCTACATAATACATTAATAATAATAATAATAATAATGATGATGATGATGATGATAATGATAATGATAATGATAATGATAATGATAATGATACTGATAATGATAATGAAAATGATAATGATAATGATGATGATGATGAATATACTACTGTCCATTCAATTAGCTGAGATTCTTGTTTGTTTTGAAAGATAATAAAAATAAAGAATATTGTGATCAAAGTCATCAAAGAAAAAGTATTAGTAGTTAGCACACCATTATAGACCCAACGTGATATATACTTTTCAAATTCCAAAGTTCAATTTGAAACCCCATTTCTTTTCAATTGTGCCTCATTTTAAGCTATTTTAGAGCTTTTTAGGCAGTTGGTTCCACCAAAAGGGTTTGCGACCTTTTCACAGATCACCAAAAATGTTCGTCAAAAGGGTTCGCGACCTTTTCACAAATCGAGTGGGACGTTCCATTCTCAGCTTAGGGAGGGCATATGCCCTATTCGAATACTACGTCACTCGTTCTGATTTTTTTTTAAATATGCCCACCAAGAAGCCTCCACGAGGCAATTCGAACTAGAGACATGTCCCTCTGACACTTTAAACTGTCCACCACGTGGCTGCCATTTCAAATGTTGTTGGATAGGGTCCATAGGTGATTACGTTTTAGAGTATTGGACATTATTTTTTTCATACACAGTCATTAAAATTGTTGGCTTCCTTCATATTCCAACTGGTTTTTATATCGATAAAATAAACTTTTCGTTTATAATATATCATCCCTTCCCAAGATGAAGTTTGAAATTTTCAGTGACTTAACATGAATTGTTTTCTGTAACCTTCGTCATTTTATTTCAATGTGTATTACAATAATATTTTCTTGTACAATAAGTTCATTTGTTTCCAAATATCCTTCTCATTGCGTGTGTATTCAACAAGCAAAACGAAATAACAAGTTGAAAATAATGTTCAATTTATAATAGGCACACACCCTCGTAGACCCATCCACACAGTAAAGAAATAAATAAACGAATAAATAAATGAATAGATAAATAAATAAATAAATCAGGTTTGTCAAGTGAAAGTGGAAAACTTGTTGAGTCTGACAATATTTAGCAACATTTCGTTCATGATTTTTCACATTAACGCTACTTTGTCGAATATTTAATAAAAACAAGGATCTAAGCTAATTGAGTGGACAGTAACATACCTTTAAGCGGGCTTCAGACTCCGTATTGTACGTACAATAATGTATGTACAATACTTTTCGTGACGTCAAAAAGTATTACACGTGCAATAGATATACGTGCAACGACGAGTTGAATCAGATTAAATAACGCGCTATAACCCTGACGGTTTATTGTTTGTTAAATCCAAGGGAGGTCACCAGAAAATCTATGCAAGAGAAGTTTCTACTGCTGCTGATGAAAAATCCTAGAGTGCGTTTGGAGGTTTTTTCTGCACTTTACAAGTAGCCCTAATAAATTCATAAAAAAATAAAAAATAAAATAAAAATTTAGGGCGAATGTTTTTACTCACTGCTCATCTGATCCACTTTCCCAGGAAACTAAATACCGATACTCCTTAGTTTTTCTCTGACTTTCCAGACATAATTATGAGTAAACATCAAATTTAATGTTTACAAAACAATCAAATATATATACATTCGTTTGCATTTTGTACATAAATATTAATATTAATAATGTAGGCCTACAAACATTAAAAAGGGGGCCTAAGAGTATGTCTATTTTTAATCATATACTAATTCCGCCATGCCCAAACATTTTATATATATACAGTAAGCCAAAAAATTAAGGTACCAGTTACGTTCACCCCATGTATATCCTAAACAACGACAGATATGTCATAATTGGAACCAACTGCCAATAGCTGCATCTTTTAGCTCGAATTTAAGACCTCATTTGTTGACATTGTTCAAGAAATAAAGACACAACGATCCAAAAACCCAAGGAAGATGCAAATTTAAAAGTTGCAGTTTGCCACATTGAATGCCCTATTGATTTGTACACAAAGCGTTCGTGAACAGGATAACTAGCGCTGTACTTTCATTGATTAGCACGAAAAAAATAGTGTCATGCTTTCATTGATTAGAACACAAAAGTGCAACTTTTTAGTTCGTATCTTCATCAGGTTTTGGACTCCAGTTTCTTTAACTCTGAACCAATTTCAACAAATAAGGTCTTAAATCAGAGCTAAAGAGTACAGGCATCGGCTGTTTGTTTTAATTTTGACACATTTGACTTTATTTAGGATATACGGGGGTGAACACAACTGCTACCTTAATTCTTTTGCTTACTGTATATGAAATCGTGTAATGGAAACCAAATTCCAATCAAAAATAAAAACAAATTTGTTATCAAATACACTAGGCCTATACATTGTATTACATGAATTTAATAGATGGTGCATTTTAATAAATAAATAGATTAACACGGGTAATGGACGAGAAATATTTGGCAATACCGGATTTACCAGAGAGCCAGTGGATAAAGAAATTAATTAAAATTAAAACAAATTAAATGAGAAAATGAAAGCAAGGACGTTTGGTGAAGTATTGTTTTAGAATTCGAAGGCGTCCTAAATGTTATCCTGGCCCAGGACACTGATTAATGTAAATTCGACCCATAGTTATTGTATCTACTTTTGCCAGCATTCAACCTGTTCAATGTGATTTATGCCTATTTTTAATAAAATTCCGAAATCTGACGTATCAACGTTATATCGTGCACAAATTATGATTCGAGACTATTTCATTTGACACGGTTGTATGGATTTCAAAAGATCGGCCCTATAATAGATATCGATTAGAGAATTACAGCAAGAGGCTTTGAGGATGCCGTAATCCTCTTGACAATCAACCAATCAGAGAGACATATTTCATAAATATATTCGTAGCGTTGAAACTCTTTCAACTCTGAAATATATATTTCAAGTAATCTCGTTTCACATTTAGCAGCACTTTGGCTTGCAATAAAGCCACGAAGGGACGGTAATGCTAATATACAATTTCAGTCAAATATTGGTGCAAATATACGATTTCGGTCAACTATTTGGCTATTCTTTGCCCAAAATTATGAAATGTTTATTAGTAAAATAAAAGAAAACCCACTTACAATTTTGGACGCTTAACTGTGGTGTTCTAGGGGAATTAAAATATCACAATTAAAATGTTTAATTCAAAATCGTTGTCCTACAAGCACATGTTAAATGACACGATTCATATTAGGTATAAGTTGGGACATTGTCAGATTGTGTGAACATTACAAAATAATACAAACAATAAGGTTGAAAAAAATAGCCATTTAAAAATGATTTTAAATGATCGTCTATTTTGTAGCTTTATGACACTGAATAGGCCAAATATCTGCATCTGACGAAAAAAAATGTTTTCCGTGCCCCTATAACGCTACGGTTACTGCATTAACACGTTTATGGATGTATTGTGATCATCATAAGTAGGCCTATACATACACCATCATAACATGCCTCAACGATATCAATATGTAAAAAGGTGTTGCAAATTCATAACACAGCGTGTTATAATGTAACGAATGCTATGCCAAAACTTTAAAAAATAACAAAAATATCAGTATCAATAAAATCAGAACCAGAATAAATACATAGGCCTACAAATAATAGGCCTACTTTTAAACTTTCTAAATCAATATATGACTAAATATCAGTATAAATGAATCTTTAAATCAATTAATCAATCAGTAATCAATCAATCAATCAATCAATCAATCAATCAATCAATAAATAAATAAATAAATAAATAGGCCTAAATAGATAAATCTATAAATAAATAAATAAGATCTGAATTTACCATTTATATTATCATTACAATTTTAATATTATTAATATTAGTATTAATAGTATTAACTTTAAAAAGGTGCCCATTGATTATATAATAATTCAAGTACAGTTGAATACAAGAAGACATTAAAAGATGTTCATCATTCCATGCATTCACTAAATTTACCACTCTTTGAAATTTTGGCAACTCCGTATCAATTAAGCAACCAATGATTGTAGCAAAATATATATTTTCCCGGTACATACTATTTATTGCACGTGTAATACTTTTTGACGTCACGAAAAGTATTGTACATACAATATTGTACGTACAATACGGAGTCTGAAGCGCGCTTTACTGACATGTAACCTCTGCTTGTCCTTGAATATATGCTGAAAAGAAAATCGTGAAGGTTCAATCGTTTTTGGGTTTTTAGCTTTAGAATAGACATACAATACCACGTAGCCAACTGCATGCATGAGGGTGTAGGTTTACCCTTTTATAAGATGTATATTATTGTCTTCGTAACTTGTTGAATCATATTGAATTTAATGTGCTTCTACATACCTAGATGGGAATAGCTTATGAGGAGCCAATTCCATAAAAACACCAGGCTGATAAATCCTGTAATGATGTGAACCACCAACTGTTCGTTATCAATTCTCCGTGCAATAACTGGATTTTGATATCAACACCACCACTTGATGATCTATGTTGAAACTCAGCACACTGGTATCAAACTGCACGCCCGAGTGCGCGTCACAATCATTTGATTGACAAGGACGACACAAAAATAGCTTTAGGCCTATCATGTTTATAATCATCAATTCAAGATATTAAATTATCTAAATTCTAGAAAAGAACACGACGATGATTTTATTTTATTTTTATTTAATGCTGATGGATTGAAGCTATACCAATTGTTTCCATTAAATTGAGGGTACTTTGTAGTGTCCAGAATAGTTTTAGTCAGGGGTTATGTAAATAAGAGTAATAACAGCCGAAAAAGTAGACATTAGTAAAATCGCCCGTTTTTCGCGTTATTCCCGCTGGATTGAGTAAATTTCAGTTTTTTGACATCGTCAGACGTCAACATAGTCCTAAGCGTAAATCTCAATAAAAATTTCTTCATCTTGACCACAGTGCAACCTCCCTGAGAGATGAAAAGGTGGTCTATCCTGGCCACATATACACAAAATTTAATTAAAATAATAAAAAAATTTAAAATTAAAACCGCATCCCGTATTGGGTTTATAACGAACTATTAAGATTAAAAATAAGATGGCCCATCACTGCGCATCATCAGCGCATGATGCGTCCGTTGTCATTGATATAATATATTGACTCCGTAGAAAGGCTTGAAAATGAGGGAGTTTAGTAAAATTCTTTTATTTCAAAAACGGAGCGATCAATTGTTCAAAAAGTATGTGACTGATAGCTGATATGTTCCTCAACATCATCAGTTATTACGTTTGGTTTATGCGTTAAAGTACCCAAACAAATCAGTTCCCGACGCTACAGTTCTTTCAGGGACACCCTGTACATAGGCCTATGTAGCAAGTCTCAGCTAGATAGTCCGTATAGTAACTTGGTAAATTACCTTTGCATAATTTGGCGTTATACGTAATTTACATCTTTGGCCTCGCTTTCAGTTTTCCGCTTCGCCAACTCCGGCCTAACTGGAGTTAGCAGAGCCAAACGCCGCCAACGGCAAAGAAGTGTGGTCATTTACGAAAAAGGTGGATAATCTGATTTCCAGACACCGGAAGAAAAATTACGCGTTAGAAAAACGGTAAATACGAACGAGTCTCACCTAAAAATAATTCCGCACATGGGTGAAATATCGCATACAAATATCATCGTGGTCAGGTTTAACATAACTGTATAAGTTGGTTACCCATACTGCAGTTACTGTCCGTTTTCCTATACACAATACACAGTGCTCTTACCATTGACGCGTGACCTCTACAAATAGCCTACGTTAAAAGTATGGGGATTTGCCTAGTTAACGTCGCTGTGTGAAAAATAACCGGCCAATATTAAAAGTACTCTTCTGAAGTTCTAGAAAATATAGTTTTGTAACATGTCCTAAATTTTTAGCTAATTTAGATGTTTGGAAATATGCGTACTTTGGTGTTTTAGTGTATGTTATAGGTAATAGTACATTGCCTTGTTAACGTCGCTGTGTGAAAAATAACCGGCCAATATTAAAAGTACTCTTCTAAAATTCTAGAAAATATAGTTTTGTAACATGTCCTAAATTTTAGCTAATTTAGATGTTTGGAAATATGCGTACTTTGGTGTTTTAGGAATATGTAAACGACAGATAACACCAAAAATATGAAGAAATTATTTCCAAACCGTGTTAAGTCTGCAAACCACCATGCTTCTCATTTTCAAGAACGCTGGTTAACAATAAGCACGTATTGTCTCATTTCGTATACAAAGACCACACATAATTGTTCTCTAGCGCTCGCTTTATAATCGTTCACCCAACTGAAACTATAATCCATTGTTAAAGCAGAAACATATGTGTGTGTATTTAACCAGAGAAGATATGATTTAATCAGTTGAGCTGTTTTCAATGAGTGTTATCTTGGTTTAATAGCTTTTAAAGGGTTTAAGTCCTGCAAAGGTCGAGGTGAATTTACTGTAGACATGACTGCATCATGCATAGTTTGTAGTCGTGATTGTAAAAATCGAAAATTTACCAAGATATACCAAAATTCAAACTTAAGACAAGATAAAGTGTACTTTTGTTCTACTTGTCTGAAATTATCAAGTCTATAACTTTTTGGAAAAATGATAATATATTTTGTGGGACTTCTTCGCTAAGTGAGCTCATTAATTGAAAGGTTTTCACGCTTTATTGAATGGCGAAGTCACTGGTTCCATTCTGCTTGATTAGGGGTAGACCGTCTCTTCTGGCTGGCTAAGTTAGACAATTGAGATAAAATCTCGATGGTTTAGACATGTTAGATCTGGCAACTTTCACAAGGCGAATTCATGCAATGATAACGGAATTTCACAGAACGTGCATGTTCAGTGTTTAACCATTTACCATTTCGCAGGAAGACCCGAACATTTGAACTTCTTTTCAGCGGAATTTTCGGCCGTTTCGTTCAATCCTCTCTATTGCACGGCTCGTTAAGCTTTGTCACAATTCCAGGTGCATGCATGATTTTCTAATGTGCAAACCTCTACGTTTCAAATAATATTGAAATACAGTTCTATGGTTGAGAACCAGAGAGCCGTAATTCCTAATGTGACACATTGTGAAGGCTTTCTGATTCTCAGCCCTCGAGTTACCAAGTCAAGTGGTACATGTTCCTTCATGCAGTGACTATTATAATAAATTACCTCATTTCCACAGTCATGACAGTCGTATGACACCCTGGCCTACAACGTTATCTACCCTAGGCTTCAAGCTATTTGACCACATAGTGCAGTTATGCGCAAACTGCACACTGATCAAACATGATTCGACCTTTGCAGTACTTAAACCTGGTTAACAGGAAATTACTCCAGCAAAATCAATCGATAAAGTCTAGTCCATCCTCCACATTGAATGGTGGGCTGCACTTATGCCCAAATATGTCACTTGCCAATCAATAATCACCCATTTGAAATCCCCTGACTCTCTCCACTGACTAAAGTTATGGACAGATTTGGGAGTTTTTTTTCTGTTATCTGTCATTTACATATCAGGGAGGTACGACCATTTGCAGATGCCCCGCCTACTCAGTTTTTAGCCTACATGTAACGTATACATTATTCTTGATTGACAGCAAGTACAAAAAATATCCGTCAAGTGGTTTCGTTTTAATGCCCTTCGGAAGAGAGCGGTCCACAAAATGAGTGATAGTGGGAGCACGGTGGCAGAGCGGAACGGGCTAGGACTCATAATCTGAAGGTTGCGGGTTCGAGCCCCGGCGACGCCATCGTGTTGTGCCCTTGAGTAAGGCACTTTATCTCGATTACTCCTCTCCACCCAGGTGTGAAATGGGGAGCTGTTATGAATATTGTCCATTGAGCGCCGCCCAAAGGTATGAGCATGCCTTGGGCATTGTATGGCAGCTGACATATTCTAATGACGGCGGAATAAATGTAAAGCGCTTTGGTAGTGTTCACATGTGAAAGGCGCTGTATAAATACCAACATTTATTTATTTTCTGTATAAATACCAACATTTATTTAGTCACTAAAAGTTGCATTCGATTTACACAGGGAATTTTGCAGGCCATGCCGTGCCCTTCCTTACTAAAACACAAAAGTACGAATATTTCCAAACATCTTAATTAGCTAAAAATTTAGGACATGTTACAAAACTATATTTTCTAGAATTTCAGAAAGTACAAAAAATATTGGCCGGTTAGTTTTCACACAGTGACGTTAACTAGGCAGTGCCCTATACCTCTAACATACACTGTTTGTAGAGGTCACAAGTCAATGGTGAGAGCACTGTATAGGCCTATTGTGTATAGGAAAATGGACAGTAACTGCAGTATGATTGGACTGGCTGCAGGATTGACTCTTAGCTCACTCCTTGAAAGTCATCATAAATGAGAAGCTGGCAGCGAGAAGACAATAAATGCATGGCGTCAAGGATCCTTGGTCCTCTCCTGCTTATCATCATATGACTTCACACTCTGATTAGCCTAAGACATAGAAACGGTCTCTTAACTTATAACACTTCAGATCGCCGAGAACTAGAACTATATATATATTTGGCGCTACCAAGTACAAGAAACCCAAATCGGCCGCGAGACAAAGTGAACACTGTGAAACGTTAGTGATACTATTTATTTATTTCATTTAGTCAGTCATTTGTATAGTTAGTTAGTCTAGTTTGTGGTTAGTTGATTATTTAATTATCGATGGTCGTACACGGAACTGAAAATATGTAAAATATATTAAGGAACCCATAATAATTGGGCAATCATTTGGTATACTATATTCATTGTGATTGTGAACCATCCAACCTTGTCATAATAGGGTTTATGACGCTCGAGGTGTCGTAACATTAATTTATACAACTGATGTTCAAAACCGTGAATTTCGAAATCTACCTGATATCATTTATATCGTCAGCCAGACACGGAACATAGGCCTACTTGATATAAATTATTCATTTTAACAAGACAGTACACATCGATGCTTGATATTTTCCATTTCGAATACACGAGAGTAGATAATAATATATATAATAATGTACACAACAAAATCATTCTTATTGCCAAAAACTTACTATTTTTCGACAGCAGTAGATCCATTGGCATGGAACGAAACCTTTAAGGTCAACCCGGTGATGTGATAGCTTAAGAACTTTTAACAGGAATTGTGGGATTGATTCCAAGCATACTGCAGTTACTGTCCGTTTTCCTATACACAGTACACAGTGCTCTCACCATTGACGCGCGACCTTTACAAATAGTGTATGTTAGAAGTATAAGCATTTGCCTAGTTAACATCACTGTGTGAAAAATAACCGGCCAATATTTAAAGTATTCTCCAAACTTCTAGCAAATATATTTCTCTAACATGACCTAAAATTACAGCTAGGTTAGATGTTCAGAAATAGTCGCACTTTCGTAAAATATGAGTGAGGGCAAGGCATAGCTAGCTCATATCTAGCCAACTCCCCGTGTTAATTGAATGGAAATTTGACCGAAAATATTAATAACGGACCGCTCAGTTCTGAAGGAAAAAAAAAAAAACGGTACAAGCTACATTTAAAGTATTCTATGAAATTCTAGAAAATATAATTTTGTAACAAGTCCTAAATTTTTAGCTAATTTAGGTGTTTAGAATACGTCGCACTTTTGTGTTTTAGGAAGGATATGTAAACGACAGATAACACCAAAAAATACGAAGAAATTGTTTCCAAACCGTGTTAAGTCAACAATCATTATGTTGCTCATTTTCAAGAATGCTGCTTAACAAAAAGCAGACCATTGTCTCATTTCGTGAACAAAGGTCCACATACCATTGTTTCCTTGCGTTTCCTTTATAATCGGTTACCCAACTGAAGCTATAATACCAGCTCATTGCGATACCGCACATGTAAAACAGACACATGTGCACAACCAGAGAAGATCTGATTTAATCAGTTGAGCTGTTTTCAATGAGTGTTATCTTGGTTTAATAGCTTTTAATGGGGTTTAAGTCCTGCAAAGGTCGTGATGAATTCTACTGTAGACATGACTGCATCATGGGAATTGAATTTGTAGTATAGTGCCTTAGGGTCAAAATCGTTACACGAGTGACAAAACTGCTAAATTTGGTACACATGTTTGTATAACCCTAAAGTTTATGAAAATAAACGGCTCCAACGTCTAGATAATTTTCTATTCCTCTAGCTACAAATGTTTCTATAAGTTACAATGTTTCTGCAATGAAGAATAAGAGTTATTGAGTTAGTTTCTGACACATGAGCCATTCCATGTCAACTCCTGGGATGTGCACCGCAGCACCTCTTCAATTTTTTTTCGTTTTCTGTGTGGTGGTAGATATTGATGAGAAAGTAAAATCCTGAAAATTTGAGCTTCATACTCTATTCCGTTTTCCCGTGGCATCAATTTGAAATTTAGGGGGATCAGTGTAAAAAATGTGTCACAACGCGAAAGACAATGTTTGGAGGTCCATAAATGTATAAATGGAACCCCCTACAACTTTCAAAAGTATGTATCCTGGGGATTTTTTGTGTAGAGTTCAAATCTGGCATCAGAAAAATTGTAACTCCTTTACTTTTACTTTACTTTAAAAGATATAGGGTCCTCAAAATGCAACTTTGTCCATCCAGGACCAACTTCGGGAGAGACCCATAACTTCTTGAGTAGATAAGATACAATGTTTCTGAGGCCGGATTCTGTTTTTCTGGGTAAAAGTCACCCCAGTTAGTACTTTTCAGTATAACATCTTTTTTGCAAAGTTAAAATATGAGTGTCCCAAAACGCTACTAATTCAACGACACGACTCGAGAGAGCAAAAAGTGGGGGTCTGGGCCAAATTTTGACAAGCCATATCTCCAAAACCGCTTGGACAAATGTTTGAGTTGAGCATTCATTTTTTCCATGTGTTCATTATGCTCATAGAGGTATGCTAGAAATGATTTTCAGCAAAATTTGAGGGGATGACCACTGACCAACCAACCCATTTTGTTGATGTGGCTGGAATGACTCATATGTGAGTAGGTAAACCTAACTAATGTTTTTAAAGCGAAGTCATCAAGACCCCAAGCCAATATTTCTCAGAAATGTTGTCCAAGAACATATTTTCAACATACCTGAAGTTGATGGTGGGGCTCTACTTTTGGAGTTCTGACCCCCCGAAGTTGGTCCTGGATGGACAAAGTTGCAGTTTGAGGGCCCTATATCTTTTAAAGTAAAGGAGTTAGAAGTTTTCTGATGCCAGATTTGAACTCTACACAAAAAAGTACCCCAGGATATATACTTCTCAAAGTTGTAGGGGGTTCCCTTTATCATGTTTATACATTTATGGACCTCCAAACATCGTCTTTCGCGTTGCGACAGATTTTTTACACTGATCCCCCTAAATTTCAAAATGATGCCACGGGAAAACGGAATAGAGTATGAAGCTCAAATTTTCAGGATTTTACTTTCTTATCAATATCTACCACCACACAGAAAAAGAAAAAAATTGAAGAGGTGCTGCGGTGCACATCCCTGGAGTTGACATGGAATGGCTCACATATAATGTTCTCTGCAGCCACAGAGTCCATCACATAGATTTGTTTTTCCACATTTGCAGCTCGTACATCTACGGCCAAGTTGACAGCCACACTTGATTAATTCATTGCATACTTTGGCTGCCTCTGGTTGAATGGGCTCCATACTTCATCTTGTAAAGTTCATTCATTCATTCATTCATTTATTTAGTTTAACTACAGCCATTCATTTATTCATTGATTTAGTTTAACTTGAAGTTGTTAGAAGAAATAATACATTTTTAAGCACAGTATTTAACAAGACATACAGCTTTCACAAGACAATGCGGAAGTTATAGGAGTATATCCCAACAGCATGAGTTGTTGGGATATACTCCAAAGATTTGGCCTTCTTTGAAAAGAGCCCAAGTAGGGGCTTCATTAACTGATGTCAAGATGCTGCTTTTGTCATACAGAAGCCATCCAAATTAAGCAGTCTTTTTACCCTTTCCAAAGAATATACGGTGTTATAATGTACAGCCTGTCTCAAAAAAAAAAATTGTGCAAGTGAAAAGCGCCCTCTTTGGCAATTAGAAAATACCGTTGTGACATGATGCTTACATCAACGTCAAGGGCGTAGTCTGAGTTCTCAAATGCCGTTTGTTCTGTTCAATTTGCTTGTTTCAATTTCGAGATATTTTTATTTAACAACGAAAGGGTAAAATCACAATTGTGCCACTTTTACTAGGGAAGAGAGCTGTACATGTAAATCACGTTTTAACCAGTTTTTTACAAACGTAACTGATGGGATTTGTTGGCCCCCTCTCGCGAACGGAATTTCGTTTACAGGACGTCATCAACTTTTTGGTTTGTTCTCAAACGTATCATATTATTTTCTAGATAACACTTTTATTCCAGCCACCATATCGAAAATATGACATACAAAATATGACTAAGGCAACTATCGTAGCCGACTTACGATATCGCAATCAATTATTATTTTTATTATTTGTAAGCGAACCACGCGATTCGTCTCAGGTTGTAATTATTCAACTGTGAAATGCTAACCTGACACAGCAGAATTTAATTATAGTTTTATTTGTACAATTGAATGCGATAATTTCAAGTTCTATTGTTCTTTCACGGGGATTTAACCGTGCCCTGTTTGGAAAAGACCAATTATGTTGTTGTCATTACAGTCAACATGGTCTATTACAGCCAACTCGATAACCCAGCAAACACAATCCAATAAAAGGTGCTTAAATACTTCTCAAAAGTTGTCGTTTAAATAACTTTAATTGTTGAGTCATTAAAACATTAGGTATCCGTTTTCAGACATCTATATCAAAAACATTAGTATATAGAAAGATTTAACTCTTGATCACAATACAAAATATTTACCTCTGAAATTTTCAGCTGTTGATACTACAGCTTTCTTCAGCGGACTGACCCGATCGAGCACACTTGAGCTCACTTGAAGTGTGACGTAATGATCGGGTCATAGACCTTTGGCAGCTTGTAGCGCCCTCCGTCCTTGTTCAGAGATGGTTGGTTGGCCCTGATGTGTATGGCTTCCTTAACTCCCCTCTCGAACCAGCGGGGCTCCCTATCCAAAATTCGGACTTTGTCCAAGTCAACGTGGTGGCCCGGTGACTCAATATGGATGTGGTTGGAAACCTCGGACGAAGTGGTGCTTGGACGTCTGTGTTATAAAAATCTGGTTTTAAGAGAACGTTCCGTCTCACCGATGTATGATTATTGGCAGGTTCCTCTTGTGGTCTGCCCCTGGCATGGAATCATATACACCGGACCAGTGACGTCCTTTTTCTCGGTTTTGTCCTTTGGCGCCACTAAAAATTGGCGCAATGTTCTTGTAGGTTTAAATGTCACTCTTATACCAACTTTCTGCAAGTTTCTGCGAAGTGCTTCCGAAATTCCTTTGATGTAAGGTAACACCACCTGTCCTTTAGATGTAACCGTACTGTCCCTGTTATGGTTGGATTTCGCGCTCTTGGGTTTGTTGATTTTATTGAACGCCCATTCGGGGTAGCCGCACTTAGTGAGAGCTTGCGTTATGTGCTGTTTTTCTTCTACCACAGCTTGGGTTTTAGTGATCACAGACTCCGCACGGTCAAACAAGGTCTGGATTACCCCAAACTTATGTTCCAAAGGGTGGTTAGAGGAGAAATGCAGATATTGATCTGTGTGGATTGGCTTGCGATAAATTTCTAAGCTGCCGTCAGCTTGGATCACAGTGGAAGTGTCCAGGAACGCTAATGATCTATCCTCCTCTCCTTCGGTGGTGAATTTGATGTCTGGGTCTAATGAGTCAAGATGGTCTGTAAATTCCTCAGCGTACTCCTTCTTGAGTTTCATGTGCGTGTCGTCAACGTAGCGATACCACCACACCGGGGGTGGGGTGCTGTTCTAATGGCTATTTGCTCTAAGTGTTGCATGTATAAGTTACACACAATTGGTGAAACCGGCGAGCCCATAGCTGCTCCATGAATTTGCTGATATGTGCCATTATAAACAAAATACGTGCAGCGAAGGCACACTTCAAGAAGCTTGACCACATGGGCCGCATACAACTGAGTTCTTTCTTTCAATGTCAGCACAGTGTAACGGCCGTGCGTATATTCGAGACTGGAGGATTTAGTCTAGACCATGCCCCTACATGTCACATGAAACTCGTGGGGTCAAAGGTCACGCTGGGGTCATAGGGGTCAAAAACGTGATTTTAACTCAAAATGTTTCTTCTCCTACAGATTACGTATGACGGTAACCCCACTTGCATTGCTTCTTCTCCCACAAATTACGTAGGACAGTGACACCACTTGCACACATGCATTGTTATTACCCAGTGTCTATGGGGTCCTCACAGATTTGGGGTCAAAGGTCATTAAGGGGCCACTTCCGGTATAAAACGAAAAACCTTCAAATTTTTTTATTTGCTAAGAAAAACATAGGACAGCAACGGTATGTTCACACATGAATTGTGGTTACCCAATTCATAGAGGGTTTCTTCTTAAAGAATGTGTTCATGATTCTAAATCCTTTATTGACAGCAAAGTCTACAAGTTTGTCTCCTCGGTCATTCCTTACGCCAATGCCAAATACCTGCTCTCCAGCTCTCACCTTGGCATTAAAATCTCCCATTATGATTGTATGGCTTGCTTTATCTTGGTTGAGAAGGCCATCGATTTCTTCATATACTTCATCAATTGCGTCATCTATATGGCTTGTGGTTGGCATATATATCTGGATGATTCTCGGTTTCTGTTGGTTAGATAACTTGACGATCATCTGTTCCACTCTATCAGATGAGCTTAAGACATTAGCTGTGAGATATTTTCTTAAGATGAATCCTACTCCACTAGCGCCACCCCTCTCTTTGCCTCTGTAGCATATTGTATTCCTGCTTTGAAGATCATATAAAGCTTCTCCTTTTGGTCTTACTTCACCGAGTCCAATGATGTCCCATTTTATGTTATCTAATTCATTCTCTAGTTCGCACAATCGATCATCACTCAGAAGGGACCTTCTGTTGTATGTTCCTAAGGTCAATTCCTTTAGGGAGCCTGTCCTAACCCAGAGATTCTTAGCACCCTCTGCTCTCTCTCACCTTTCCTACCGCTCCCGCGGTTGGAGGCTTGAAAGCTGCTGGGGACTGAGGGCCTCGTCCTTAGTTGTTACTTGGAGGTTGTGGCATACTCACCATGCTTGCCACAGATGCATGTTGGTGAGACTTGCATTACTTACTTTCCAGCAATGTCATATATTATGCTGGGCATCAATATAACTTAATACCTTGAATACAGCTCTATCGTGTGGGATCCGTACACCCAGGAACAAATTTCTCAACTTGACAAAATACAACGCAGGGGAGCCAGATTCGTCTTCGACGACTACTCATACACAAGCAGCCCATCAGACATGATATCCAAGCTGAACTGGGAGCCGCTGGCAATGAGAAGGAAAGAGAGAAGACTGCTGGTATTACATCAAGCTTTGCATGGTCACCTGTCCATCCCGGTAAACAAAATCCTGCGCTCGACGACACGTCCGTCCCGCTACACCAACGAGTTTACATTCCACAGAATAAAAGCTAGAAAAGATTGCTTCAAGTACTCTTTCTTCCTGTGGATAGTGGTGGACTGGAACAGCCTTCCATATAACATAATCTCAACAGACAAGAAAGCAACCTTCAAATCCAAACTTCACAAGCACCTAAGAGAGTAATAAATAGCATTGCGCACTCACAACCCTGTCCGGCTTACTTCTACCATTGCCAAGCAACCAAGGAGTGTTGGACAGTACCAAATCAGATTCAGATGACAAGGTTCTGCCAGCCGTTATCCTAAAAACAGGATCCTTCGCCTGCCAGAATGCAGAAAATGCACGTCACCACTTCTGTAGTTCGTATGCCATCTTTGCTACTTCGACCTTGCTGGCCAGTCGAAGGTGCTGGATGGCCGATGGCTCCCCTGTGAGTGCATACGCCCTTTGTAGGTGAATCTTAATTTTAATTTCACCAGGGTGTCCAGCCACCCTCCACACCATTGATTTCCTCCGGGACAACTGGTGAGTGTGACGGTTTAGTTGCCGACGGCTCGACCCTAAACAGGTAGCACTGGTTATAGGTTACCAGTGGCAGATAATGGGATCTCCTGACCAATAATTACCTGACCTGATTTGCACATTATTTCTTATCAAAAAGCTGAAACTATTAATTTTAATGTAACCTTGGTTCATGAGAAAATTAGGAGATGGGAAAATCTTAATGCTGAATGTTGTCATACCATAATGTACTCTTTAGACATTGTTAGACTTGTTTGAGCAGCTGGTGTGTGTACAGTCACGCGTGAATGGAAGATGTTCTAATGTTCATACCCCCGTTCGCTATTTGCGCGTCATTCCAGCTGAATTGAGTAAATTATATTTTAAATGAGATCATTGGTAGGAAAAATTCAAGAAATGAACAGAGATGAGGGGCATAGAACTTAAGTCACGTATTTGACGATCTGATAACTGAGAGAAAATCAAATGGCAACTCACTTGCTAAGCAGCAGTCAGCATCAGCAGTATGAACAGTCCTGATGAATTTGTTCAAGAAGATTTAATCCCTTTTAGAAAAAATCATTTATTGTTTTAACTACTCTTTCTGTCTCTCCCACTTTCAAATGGTAATGTAGTTCAACCAAACATATTGGATATACCATTGTTTCTTTCAAAGCAAGAAATAACTCCAGTCACTTTTTGTTCTTGGTTGTGCAAATTGCCGAATTAAACTGTGAGCAACATAGGTCTTTCTTGGCCGCCCCACATTTCTCTTGCCATTGCTGGGTTTCCACAGCACTAAAATCTGACACTACCTGCCAAGTTCTTAAACAGTGACCAGCAAATTGTCTTCTTTTCCTGATTGAGCAGTGACCAGTAAAGCGTCTTCTTTTCCAGGTTTTTATTGGTTACCTTTGCGAGTTCCACCATACAGCTTTTATGTTCTCCAGCTTATATCAATTAAGAGACATTGCTAATATCCAAAAAATGTTCTTAAAACAGTTATTAATAACGTTGAAATGTCTGGTAAA
Organism: Amphiura filiformis; assembly: GCF_039555335.1. Classification (NCBI taxonomy): domain Eukaryota; kingdom Metazoa; phylum Echinodermata; class Ophiuroidea; order Amphilepidida; family Amphiuridae; genus Amphiura; species Amphiura filiformis. The sequence continues at coordinate 58,900,125 of NC_092633.1, forward strand.
GAATACGTTTTTAAAACGATATTGTAAAATAATTTGGGCAAACATTTTTGCAATTGGATATACCATTGTTTCTTTCAAAGCAAGAAATAACTCCAGTCACTTTTTGTTCTTGGTTGTGCAAATTGCCGAATTAAACTGTGAGCAACATAGGTCTTTCTTGGCCGCCCCACATTTCTCTTGCCATTGCTGGGTTTCCACAGCACTAAAATCTGACACTACCTGCCAAGTTCTTAAACAGTGACCAGCAAATTGTCTTCTTTTCCTGATTGAGCAGTGACCAGTAAAGTGTCTTCTTTTCCAGGTTTTTATTGGTTACCTTTGGGAGTTCCCCCATACAGCTTTTATGTTCTCCAGCTTATATCAATTAAGAGACATTGCTAATATCCAAAAAATGTTCTTAAGAGAGATTTTCTGAGAAATACTGATGCCATGGGAAAAAGGTGGAAGATGGGGGTCAGCAAATTTCAACCATATTTTGGCAATTTAATAAGTTTGGATAAGTGTTCATAATAATCAGTATAAAAAAATCTGTTATGCCCCCTCCTGGGAAACATGGGGCCCCCTAAAATATGCCCCCTAACACATATTTCCCTGACTTGTAAAATGCCGTTTTATGCCATTTTTGAACAAATTTTTGGCACCTAAGACAAGAATCTATGAAAGTAAATTTTTCTACACACCATCTTTCATCCTTTGTCTTTATCAAAAAAATTAAACAACAAATGTTTATATTGGGATGTTCCATTTATGAACAGGGATGGGGGCCCATATTTCACATTTTACAACTTTTGAAAAAAAGGGAAATATCCCTCTACTTTGTGACGTCATTGTAGGAGTTCCTCAATCTTTCTCAAATTGTTTATTACAGGAGAGAACCTCTGTACATAGGTCATTTATATAATGCAATAAAAATCATGGAGACTTTTTTACTTTTCATAGAACACAAACATGGATTTTCCCAATATGTGACATTGGTATAATGATGCTGTATACAACACTAACATCAAATGTAAGATCTTTTCACTGTAGCAGTCCCTTTTGAGCCAATAGTCAGTTATTGCATTGAGGAGTTAAGAACTACATTTAAGAATGCAAATCAAGTACAGGGGTAGGTGTTTCTGTTTTACAGCATATTGGTAGAATCGCCAGTAGATAATGCTCCTTCAATATGAGCCCCTACCTCGTGTCACAAGCTCGTATTCATACATGTTAGTGGTATTATGATTATTATGAAAATCAAAAGCTACTATTCTGATTCTTAATCATTTCACATGCATCAGTACTTAAGCTATAGGAACTAGGCCTAGTAGGGCCCCATACCCCAACGTACTAAATCCTAATAACCTAGGGGTGGATATTAATACTAGGAGTGGGCTATAAATGGGACTTGTTTTGTTTTGCTTCGGGATAAGGTTTTTTGTATGTTCTATTTGGCCTAGGCCTATCTCAACATGAAATTACAAACTGTTAAACCTGGGTTTCAAAAAAGAATGTGCACGGCAAAAATCCAAAATGGCCGCATTTTTCCCTGAAAATCACATTTTTAGCCATAATTTTGTCATTTTGGGATCTTTTTACTTGGTTCTGGTGTCTAGTCTATGTTTTTTTGGGTCAATCAATCTATTTATGCAGTTAGAAGTAGTCTCAAATCTTCATGTGTTGAGTTACGACCATTTCTGACCCAATGCACCCTTTTTAACCCAATTTTGAACCAGGCCCATAGACCTCATATTTAAATTATAGAAAAAGCTAGACAACAGGTTAAACTTACATAACAATATTGGAAAAAACGAAATAGACACACAACATACGTTACATTAAGTATATAAAAAATGTAGATTTTTGCACTGCAGACTTTTATACAATTTTGATAATTTAATGGATTTTATTGTTTTTAGATGTTAGCAATTTCTTGCATTACAAAAGTTTGTATGACACACAACATACTTTACATTTAGTAAAAAATGTAGATTAGATTTTTGCACTGCAGACTTTTTACACAATTTTTATAGTTTAATGGATTTTACTGTTTTCACATTTTAGCAATTTCTTGCATTACAAAAGTTAGTATTACACTTTATATTACTGATTATACGAGGCTTCTTTAATTGTGAGCTAGGATAATTCAAAGAGAAGGCAGTTTCCATCCATGGCAACGGCCATTTATACTAATTTTAAAGCAAATATCCCCGGTAACATTTGGCAAATTCCCTCATCATGTGAACATGACCTTAAACATTATACCCGTAATAGCCAGTATCAGGGTAATACATTTTCTTTTCCTGATCTTTTGTTACACTGTCAGTAGGGGAGAGCTCCAACCAAGCCATGTGTATTGACTATTGACCTTCTACGGTGACAGTGGTATGTTTGGTATTCCTTTGATGTAAGGTAACACCACCTGTCCTTTAGATATAACCGTACTGTCCCTGTTATGGTTGGATTTCGCGCTCTTGGGTTTGTTGATTTTATTGAACGCCCATTCGGGGTAGCCGCACTTAGTGAGAGCTTGCGTTATGTGCTGTTTTTCTTCTACCACAGCTTGGGTTTTAGTGATCACAGACTCCGCACGGTCAAACAAGGTCTGGATTACCCCAAACTTATGTTCCAAAGGGTGGTTAGAGGAGAAATGCAGATATTGATCTGTGTGGATTGGCTTGCGATAGATTTCTAAGCTGCCGTCAGCTTGGATCACAGTGGAAGTGTCCAGGAACGCTAATGATCTATCCTCCTCTCCTTCGGTGGTGAATTTGATGTCTGGGTCTAATGAGTCAAGATGGTCTGTAAATTCCTCAGCGTACTCCTTCTTGAGTTTCATGTGCGTGTCGTCAACGTAGCGATACCACCACACCGGGGTGGGGTGCTGTTCTAATGGCTATTTGCGCTAAGGTGTTGCATGTATAAGTTACACACAATTGGTGAAACCGGCGAGCCCATAGCTGCTCCATGAATTTGCTGATATGTGCCATTATAAACAAAATACGTGCAGCGAAGGCACACTTCAAGAAGCTTGACCACATGGGCCGCATACAACTGAGTTCTTTCTTTCAATGTCAGCACAGTGTAACGGCCGTGCGTATATTCGAGACTGGAGGATTTAGTCTAGACCATGCCCCTACATGTCACATGAAACTCGTGGGGCCAAAGGTCACGCTGGGGTCATAGGGGTCAAAAACGTGATTTTAACTCAAAATGTTTCTTCTCCTACAGATTACGTATGACGGTAACCCCACTTGCATTGCTTCTTCTCCCACAAATTACGTAGGACAGTGACACCACTTGCACACATGCATTGCTATTACCCAGTGTCTATGGGGTCCTCACAGATTTGGGGTCAAAGGTCATTAAGGGGTCACTTCCGGTATAAAACGAAAAACCTTCAAATTTTTTTATTTGCTAAGAAAAACATAGGACAGCAACGGTATGTTCACACATGAATTGTGGTTACCCAATTCATAGAGGGTTTCTTCTTAAAGAATGTGTTCATGATTCTAAATCCTTTATTGACAGCAAAGTCTACAAGTTTGTCTCCTCGGTCATTCCTTACGCCAATGCCAAATACCTGCTCTCCAGCTCTCACCTTGGCATTAAAATCTCCCATTATGATTGTATGGCTTGCTTTATCTTGGTTGAGAAGGCCATCGATTTCTTCATATACTTCATCAATTGCGTCATCTATATGGCTTGTGGTTGGCATATATATCTGGATGATTCTCGGTTTCTGTTGGTTAGATAACTTGACGATCATCTGTTCCACTCTATCAGATGAGCTTAAGACATTAGCTGTGAGATATTTTCTTAAGATGAATCCTACTCCACTAGCGCCACCCCTCTCTTTGCCTCTGTAGCATATTGTATTCCTGCTTTGAAGATCATATAAAGCTTCTCCTTTTGGTCTTACTTCACCGAGTCCAATGATGTCCCATTTTATGTTATCTAATTCATTCTCTAGTTCGCACAATCGATCATCACTCAGAAGGGACCTTCTGTTGTATGTTCCTAAGGTCAATTCCTTTAGGGAGCCTGTCCTAACCCAGAGATTCTTAGCACCCTCTGCTCTCTCTCACCTTTCCTACCGCTCCCGCGGTTGGAGGCTTGAAAGCTGCTGGGGACTGAGGGCCTCGTCCTTAGTTGTTACTTGGAGGTTGTGGCATACTCACCATGCTTGCCACAGATGCATGTTGGTGAGACTTGCATTACTTACTTTCCAGCAATGTCATATATTATGCTGGGCATCAATATAACTTAATACCTTGAATACAGCTCTATCGTGTGGGATCCGTACACCCAGGAACAAATTTCTCAACTTGACAAAATACAACGCAGGGGAGCCAGATTCGTCTTCGACGACTACTCATACACAAGCAGCCCATCAGACATGATATCCAAGCTGAACTGGAGCCGCTGGCAATGAGAAGGAAAGAGAGAAGACTGCTGGTATTACATCAAGCTTTGCATGGTCACCTGTCCATCCCGGTAAACAAAATCCTGCGCTCGACGACACGTCCGTCCCGCTACACCAACGAGTTTACATTCCACAGAATAAAAGCTAGAAAAGATTGCTTCAAGTACTCTTTCTTCCTGTGGATAGTGGTGGACTGGAACAGCCTTCCATATAACATAATCTCAACAGACAAGAAAGCAACCTTCAAATCCAAACTTCACAAGCACCTAAGAGAGTAATAAATAGCATTGCGCACTCACAACCCTGTCCGGCTTACTTCTACCATTGCCAAGCAACCAAGGAGTGTTGGACAGTACCAAATCAGATTCAGATGACAAGGTTCTGCCAGCCGTTATCCTAAAAACAGGATCCTTCGCCTGCCAGAATGCAGAAAATGCACGTCACCACTTCTGTAGTTCGTATGCCATCTTTGCTACTTCGACCTTGCTGGCCAGTCGAAGGTGCTGGATGGCCGATGGCTCCCCTGTGAGTGCATACGCCCTTTGTAGGTGAATCTTAATTTTAATTTCACCAGGGTGTCCAGCCACCCTCCACACCATTGATTTCCTCCGGGACAACTGGTGAGTGTGACGGTTTAGTTGCCGACGGCTCGACCCTAAACAGGTAGCACTGGTTATAGGTTACCAGTGGCAGATAATGGGATCTCCTGACCAATAATTACCTGACCTGATTTGCACATTATTTCTTATCAAAAAGCTGAAACTATTAATTTTAATGTAACCTTGGTTCATGAGAAAATTAGGAGATGGGAAAATCTTAATGCTGAATGTTGTCATACCATAATGTACTCTTTAGACATTGTTAGACTTGTTTGAGCAGCTGGTGTGTGTACAGTCACGCGTGAATGGAAGATGTTCTAATGTTCATACCCCGCTCGCTATTTGCGCGTCATTCCAGCTGAATTGAGTAAATTATATTTTAAATGAGATCATTGGTAGGAAAAATTCAAGAAATGAACAGAGATGAGGGGCATAGAACTTAAGTCACGTATTTGACGATCTGATAACTGAGAGAAAATCAAATGGCAACTCACTTGCTAAGCAGCAGTCAGCATCAGCAGTATGAACAGTCCTGATGAATTTGTTCAAGAAGATTTAATCCCTTTTAGAAAAAATCATTTATTGTTTTAACTACTCTTTCTGTCTCTCCCACTTTCAAATGGTAATGTAGTTCAACCAAACATATTGGATATACCATTGTTTCTTTCAAAGCAAGAAATAACTCCAGTCACTTTTTGTTCTTGGTTGTGCAAATTGCCGAATTAAACTGTGAGCAACATAGGTCTTTCTTGGCCGCCCCACATTTCTCTTGCCATTGCTGGGTTTCCACAGCACTAAAATCTGACACTACCTGCCAAGTTCTTAAACAGTGACCAGCAAATTGTCTTCTTTTCCTGATTGAGCAGTGACCAGTAAAGTGTCTTCTTTTCCAGGTTTTTATTGGTTACCTTTGGGAGTTCCCCCATACAGCTTTTATGTTCTCCAGCTTATATCAATTAAGAGACATTGCTAATATCCAAAAAATGAACAGTTATTAATAACGTTGAAATGTCTGGTAAAGAATACGTTTTAAAACGATATTGTAAAATAATTTGGGCAAACATTTTTGCAAAATATTTTGTTAACAGTTAAATAAGATTATTTGTTACAACGTTTTGCCTGTTTTCAAAAATGTTTTATAAATGTTATTAAAACGTTTTAATAGTCTTTACATGCGCATATTTTGGGGTGGCTTTGGGGCACTAGCCCCCGGGGTAAAAGTGGGGGCACGGGGGGGGGGGGAGGGGACAACGAAAAGGAAGGGGTGGCAGAAGTAGAAGGGGCTGCAAAAACAGTTATTAAAGAAAAAAGGGTGGGAATTAAGAAATATTTGTTAATTTATGTTGCCAGCACTAAAAATCTGAAAAATGCCTTGCCGTCTAGATTTTAAAGGTGAGTGGTTAATCACTCGCTAGCATGATGCTAGGCGAGTGGTCGAAATTGCACAAATACCACTAACTTGGGTATACTTATAATCAAGTAGAGCTTCGGTCTTAAAACAGTATTTATGTTGCAATGCGATAAGCGCCGCTAAACTTTGTGACTTTCTCTGCTTGGAGAGGGCACAGAATCGATTAAATGCTGAATTGGCCGATTCGATGGCTGATTTGGGGAGATTCGCAGTGAGCGATATTTATAATAGTATCTATGGCGAGTGGAAAATCGCTCACTAGAAATGGAGTTTGGGCAAGCGGTGGCAAGTGAGAGTGATCGCTCGCCTCAAACGGCAAGGCCTGCAAATGCACACGAGAGCTTTGAGTAAACTAACCCCAAGTCTTAACTAGACAACATAGAAATGAAATCCAGACATAAAAATAAACAAAAAGCTATTTTATTACTGGTAATCTTTCTGTTAGCATGTACTCTTGATATTTGTTTCAGTTATAATCTATTGGCATCACACATAACACTTTTGTGAAGAACTAATCTCATAAGTTTCGAGGTTAATGTCCCAGCAAAGCAGTATTTTAGGTTTTGGTAAAACTGTTTTAATAACATTAAATTTTAGGTTATAAAGGTCATGAAAAATTTTTGCCAAATATTTTGTTGACATTTAAATATTATTATGTTAGAATATTTGCAGTAAGTTTTCAAAAAAGTGTTTGAAATGTTACAAAAATGGTTACCCCTTTGTTTTTTGTTTCCTGGGGTTTTAAATTTAATATTTAATACATTTCTTATCTTACAGTTCCAGTTATTAGACTATTCCAGTTGAAATCCTCTATAAAAGCCATGACCATAATCTTCCACACAAGGAGTGTGAATTAATCACTCCATTTGAAATATAAAGTTCTGCACACAAAAGAAACTCAGCTGTTACAAACACGCCTATAGCTTCAGAACTAATAATTGTTTTCACATTATTTCAACATAAAAAGAAGGATGGTTTATTCAGCCGCATTTTTTTAATACCTAATTTGTCCAATATTAACAATACAGCAGTGTTTTGAAGAAAAAATAGCTGAATTTAAAAGTTGCAGCTATTTGTATTGATTTTGAAGTAAGCGTGAAGATAATGGCGGGCATTACGTGCTAACGTGCTGGCATAATAACCACTGATCGCTGTAAACTGCAACTTTTAAATTCGGGTATTTTTCTTTAAAAACACTACTGTGTTGTTAATATTGAACAACATTTGACAAATGTGGTATCAAAATGTGTGTAAATAATTCATCCTTCCCTCTATGTTGAAATATTGTGAAAACAATTATTAGTTCTGAAGCTATAGTCGTGTTTATAACAGCTGAGTTTCTTTTTGTGCAGACTTTACATCCAAAGGGGTTAAGCCCCTATTTTTCATAAGGATATCAAGTGGAATAGCCTATTTGACTACTTGGAGCGCTAGGTATAAAACTACATGGGATGCTTCCCAGCAAACACAGAGTGTTTTACAGAGAATGTTCTATTGTCAAATTATATAAAGGATAATGTTTATTAAAGAGTTGATAAAATATGATGCAAAAACAATATTTAGCCAAAAAATATTTTACAACATTTTGAAATTTTTAAAATGTTGTTATAGTGTTTTTTCCATTGTTGTAGGTCTCGAAACCGGTCGATAGACCAGCTAAGCCTGGTCTTGGTCTCGGTCTTGGACCTGCTGGTCTCGGTTTTGGTCTCGGTCTCGGCCCTCCTGGTCTCGAGGTCTCGGTCCTAGACCGGGTTCGAGACCGGCAAAATAGCACCATTTTGGTTACCTGGCAGCAATTCTGCTCAGACATTTTTCATCAATTGAATCATTCATGATAACTAAATCCCCAATTAATATTCTCAATCTTACATCAGGACCTACTCATTTATTTTCATTTAGATCCCATTAGTAATAATTTGTTCAAAACATTGTATGAATTCATTGTAAACAAACTCTATCTCAATCGCCAGAATATGAATTCTGTTAAAATCTATTTTAAGCAATTTCATTGGTGCATTTGCCCAAATCATCATAAGTATACGTACCAAAAAGTAGCAACATGAAAGGACTCCCAAAGGTTACCGGATAATGTTAAACATGTTAAGATGTACATTCTAGTCACGGTTTATGAAAAGTTTTCATAATATTTTACAATAACTGTACCGATTTTGTTGTACGTATTGTTATTGCAAAGTTGAAAAATCATTTGGCAGAAAACAGTTAGCAATAATATTTAGACAACATTAAAGACTAAAATTTTTAAAGCATTATACAACTTTTTGGGAAACCTTTCTTTAACGTTTCAACATGTTGCGTTTTCTGAGAAATAATCTCGCAATATGATACGAACGATTTGAGTGTATTTATTATTTCTTTGGGTGGGAGGATCTTTTTTGTTTCAATTTCCCCATACCTAGATATTTATGGCAGGGATAGCAGATAATGCTACACGCAATTTAATGCACCATGATCAAAGGCGCATTGTAACATTGTACTTTATGAGTGTGAGTGCATTGTTTTATAGCTTTTGGGCCCAATATCATAGACGTAGATCCGGGGGGACAAATCCCCCCAATTATTGGGGGGATATATCCACCCCCAATATTTTTCCAGTGTGTGAAGGTCCATACAATCACCCCCCATGTTGACGCCTGCATGTGGGTTTCTGACCAAATTAACCTCATTGTATTTGGCCATTTTACCCCCAAAAGTGCAAATTTTCACGCACTTCTCGCGCATTTGTTCCATACACTGGTTGCCAAAAGGTACTTTTCCACTTTTTCCCTCTTTTTTGAACAAAGTTCCTCTTTTTTCAATAGAGGTCACGCACACCCCTGATTATTATTTTGATGTTAGGCACTAAAAGCTAGCACTAAAAATGGATTATATGACCCATCATGTACCAGTCACCGAGATAGTTATCATTTATTAATGATATTACTTTCAAGCCCGGTCTCGGTCTTGGTCTCGGACCTGCCGGTCTCAGACCAGCTGGTCTCGGTCTCGGACTGCCTGATCTCGGTCTCGGTCTTGGTCTCGGCTAGGCCGGTCTCGACTACAACACTGGTTTTTTCATATAAAACATTTAAAAAAAGGTTTTCATGACCTTTATTATGACCCAACATTTAAATGTTATTAAAATGTTTTAAATATGTTTTAACATGTGTTTCCTGTGTTAGTGCACAAAAGGTTTTAACTGCTAAGGTTAAACAAATGCCTGAACAGCACATTAATAAACTCTTTAATCCTTCTTTAAGATGACAGGACTTTTGTGGATTCATATTTATGTACCTTTGAATGCCTTTGACATCACACAAATTATTTGGCATCAATACTTGTCGCTGCAGAGTTGTACAGACATGACTTGAGTCTTCCTTCTTCAAGTCACAATTTATAAGACTTGACTTGTAATCTGCCCAGCCCATCAGCAGTAAAATATTTCTTTTACGGTGTCTTCTGCCTTTTGCCATTTAGAAAGGTGTGCATTACATCTATCATACGAGAATGTAGGCAGTACCTATCAACTGTCACTGGTTGAAGCTTGGTGAATCATCATTCATTCACATCCATTGCCATCAATGATCTGCCACTGATGTAATGTAACCATTTGGTAACCCTGTAATAGAAAGATGTTAAATTTGTTTTGCAAAGAACATTATCAGTCTGGTTTTATTGATTACTGCATGCCTTCAAGTAAGACTTTACCTCCCAGGCTTGACCAGCTTTGTCATTCCAAAGACAAAGTCCCAGTAATTAAGAAATCTGTCCTGGTTGAAGCAAAACAGGTTTCTAAAGGGTCCATTTTGACATCATAATTCCATTCTTTCCATTCTCAAATTGTTTTCCATGGTGACATTCTGCCCCCTGGTAACTTCCCTGTGTGCAAGTAACCACTAGCTGTGTTACAACATCCAACCATTCTATATATATTAATAGCAAAAACATCTTGCCAAAAAACCCCTATTCATCTCTACTGGCTATAAGTTTTTATTTTATTAGACGAGCAAAACAAATCTATTCTACAGGTAGATGGACCTTTCAAGTAGAGTTGTTGGTTGAAGTGAAGTGGCATGTAAGCTCTGACATCATTTATCACCTAATGGAATTTTATTCTACCGTATTTTGTCAAATAGTCGCCCCCCTCAAGTAAACGCCCCCACCACTTTTTTCAACCAAGATGTTTAAAAATTCGATATTTCCATGCTATCTTGTGTAGTAAGCTTACCAAGTTGCTCACACGGTCAATAATAGCAGCAATAAATGGCGAAAATCTGCATTGGAAACCCGGAAGTGAACCAAAAGTCAGTGTCAAAAGTTCATAGTTCGTCGTTTTAGCATACCTAATGATTTTAACGGGAATTGTCGTGCTAAAAATGACCTCTAATAAACGCCCCCCCCCCCCTGGGAAAATGTAACGCCCCCGGGGGCGTTTATTTGACGAAATACGGTATTTGTTTCATTGTTTGCATCAGATAAAAATGGAAAGCCTCACTTTAAACTTTCTAGTATATTGATGTGGACTCACCATGCCTGATATGTGTTGAGTGATTTTCTTGCTTCAGCTGCATGTTTGGTCTTTCAGTTCTACAAATTCAATACAGTTGCTGGTCTAGAAATAAAGCAGGAAAGAAACACAAATGTATTCTCAGTTCACTGTACTGTTAAATTCAGAGTCGCTGTCAGGGCTAGAAAATGTATATTTCCTTTTAAGGAGGTTCAGTCAATGACAAATTCCCGACAACTTTTTGGCAGGTGATTGTGCAATCGCTCATCTTTGTGCATCAGGTTGCATCTCAGGCTGTGATAGCATTCGCAATCGCCAGTGACTACTGCATTTTTAATGTTTATTTAATAGAGGTCTGACTATAAGTACTAGTACACAATTGTGCTATTTGTGATGCAAAATTACAGTTTTTGACTCCAATTGCATTTTTTAACATTTGGGAACAAAAAATTTGAAAAATGTCTTTTTATTTGATTTGTTCACTTTATATCTACATTTATTTAAAAAATGAATACAAAACCAACATATTTTAAATCTTAAATAGATAATGAACTGAACACAAATTACAATGTTGCCCTTTCTGAACACAAAATTGTAATTTTTTGGTTATTATTTTCCAATTTTTTTAAATCAACCATAAATGATCCTGGTGTTCGTTATGTAAAAATAAAACCCTTAAATTTCCCCAGGAAGGAGCTTCCCAATTTCCTATTTTTCCAACTGTGGTTGCTGTAATCCTGACATTTAAGTGATAATAGAAAGAGTACAAGGAATTGGTCTTCAGTTATTAAGTGTGCATCACCTCTATGAAAGTGAAACTTTTTAAGCAAATTAAATAATGCCCAAGCAAGCTGCTTTCTGTAAACCAACTGGCTTTTAAATATAACCAATGATGACCACGCTGACTGGTCATATCATAATGCTTGAGCATTATAAATGTATGAAAATCCAAGTTTTGATTGAAAACAAGCTTAATGGGTTAGAAATTACCCATTTAGAATGCCTTTTAAACACCTGGATTTCCTGTAATTCATGATGGGGAAAAATTTTGTTTAAAAGAATGGTGTCCACTTTCAGGCATTTACACAACAGTCCACACAACAGTTGATCAAAATAATGTAATGGCCAGGCCTAGGAAATCCACAGTCATTCCTGGTATCGGCATTCCCAGAAAAAGATCCAGAGTTGAAGAAAAAACCATAACCCAAAACAAACAGAAACCACCCTAAAATATTTATAGCCGTGACAATACAACAACATTCAATTTGTCACCAGAACTGGACCAATATGACGTGCAGTAGTGTCCTTAGTACAAAAAGACTCTCTTACTGAAACACAGTGGGAATATACACATGTATACCACCATCATGTGCACCATGAAAAAGAATAAAGAAAAATGCAGCACAGAGAACTGATCAAAGGTCTTTGATCTAGGTTTTGTATGGAACACACAGGAAACTGCCTCACATAATCACTCCTTTTATACACCCAAAGATAACTTCATGTCAAGTGACTCGCATTTCAACCTTTCGTAACTGTTTAGGTCATAAAAAATGAATGTGTAGGATGGCAAGGCATTTTGCAAACACATAGGGTCCTCATGTGGTCCTTATAGCTTAGCATAACAAAGCCTCATGTCGCAACGAGTGTCAATTTTGCTTCAAGTGTCGCCCCACAAGAAAAGACCTTTGATCAGTACTGTTTCAATTAACATACCTTGGAATAGAACATGACAAGGAACTGTCTACCATTTCCAGCTACATTGATCATAGTTTTCTTGATTCCTGACCGAGGCTTCCAATCTTCAATCCAGACATGTGTAACCAGTGTCCCTGTAGTAACTGAGAATACTCTCAGTATGCCCAAAATGTAGCAGAAGATATATTCTGAATTGGTTGCATCTAATGATGGTGATATCTGCATGGAATGGGGAAAATAATTCAAATGAAATAAAAGATCATACACAAACAGAAGACATAGCTTGATATGAAAACTATGCATGCACCAAATATGCTAAGATTTGGGACTCATCAAAGTTCTGAACTTGAACCTGATAGCAATGTTTGTACGTTTGTTTTGCATATCAAATTATATCCTAAATGATGTTGTATGTGCAGAACTTGGAAGACAGTCTAATAAGTAATAAGGTCTTGTTTTATTCAAATGATTAGATATTAGATCAGTACAGACATTTATCAATGCTATCAAATGCATATTGTTATGGAAGAAAATAATACAACCTATAAATTTTATGTTGGGCGAGGTAAAGGCTTTTTTATATTTTCTGATGATAATCTCATCAACTTACTTGAAAGCTGCACACATCATTTTCCAAACACAAGTTATATTCTGCTGCTGTCAAATTCACACTGATGTTTGTCTTTCTGACCTGCAGAGACTCTATATTCACAATGATAAATGTCATGTGTGGACCTAAAACCAACAAAACAATTGAAAACATAATAAAAAAAGTAGATTACTCATTGCAAATTGCTTGATGGGCTTTTACGATGATTATCCATGCTACAAATGGAAACTTTCAATCGATACGGCATCAGACAGTGAACCTGTTGAAATCCTCACTTTAACCCAAAATGTCATGATAAACCACATACCAGAGAGCTTATCCTTGGTGCAGACACAGGTTGGAGGCTGGTGTTCACCAATGTTCACTGGTACCAAAGGTCCATTGGTGATCAAGGCCTATCTGCACATCTTACAACAGTAAAAATACTTAGACATTTAAAAACCCTTTTCTCAAAAATTTGTTTTCCAAAATAGTATTTTGGGCTGTCTGTACAAATAATAACATTTTCAATTTCCTTCACTTTACCAGTAGACTTCGGTTGTATATATAAATGCGCTTTTATAAATGCGACGTGACCAGATATTAGCGCCATATTTGCATTACATCACTGTCAATCACTGAAATGGCGACCATTGAAGGAGTGGCTACAGTTGTGACCTTGTTTCGTGGCTAGCACTGGCAAGGAACATTGGCTGGAGGTTCGATGCTATAAATTTGCAAGGATAAATCATGGATATCAAAGGATCATGATTATTGCACAGCACCCCCATGTACAAACATAACTAATGTTTATTTTTATTTATTTATTTATTTATTTATTTATTTATTTTTGCGACGAAAAACGAAAACCCTGTTCTATTTTGAACAAATTGGGAAACAAATTTTTCCTGTACAAATGAATGCCGACCCCAAATTTCGGAAATTTCAGGACAATTTTTTTTTGTATTTTCTCAAATTGAAATTTATTTACAGATTTTTGTGATTTTTGGGTTATTTAAAAATTTTTAAAATATACCAACCGACCCTACTTGAAAGGTCCGTTCGCCCATAAAACAGGGTTTCTCTCTTTCTCGCCTTACTTATAATTTTATAAATATTATTTGTCCCCCCCCCCTTCCCCCAAAACCACCCCTCCCCCTTTTACACTCATAAATTAATTGTTTTTTTGCTAACTTTCCCTTCCGTGTAAAGTAAAACTTTATAAGCCGGGTTGAATCAAACTAAACAAAATTGACGTATACAATTACAATATACCATGACAATAATGTGTATGGCGAGATCTAAAATACTAGCTGAATAAACCTCGAACCATGCATCACATACGTGATTGTACGTCATATTGTCATATAACGTATGAGCGTAATGTATAGTATACAAGTCTTCCTCAACATCTTCCAGCCGGGATGATTAGATCATGTACAGTCATCTACGTGTTTATACTCTAAATTGTACGTCAAAGGGTGACAAAGGGTGTACAGATTACCGATTTAGCATGGGGGACACAAAAAGGTGCTTAAAAACACATTTTGAATTTGTTTTTTGTCCATTTGTGAGCGAATGAGTAAATTTGAATTGAGGAGGTCGGGCGGGGACATCTAGCCTATTAGTTTCAGAGGGTCATCATACCGAAAAGGGCTAAAGTTATAGTTTCCTCAATTTACGTTATAATTAGAGTTAAAATTAGGGTTAGAGTTATGTTCATTAGCGGCGCTACGGGGGGGATACTTATCTTGACTCCCAAATAAATAAATCCATGACCCCTTCCTTCCGAAGAAAATGACAGCCCCCTACGTGCAAACATTATCAAATAACATCATCGGCAGCTACCCAGTTCTGACCTTAATGCCAGTAAGAATCACATTTCGTCATCAATATGGCCAATTGCCACGCCCATTTAGCACGGAAATAATGAAATATAACTTTTTAAATCAGCTATATCTAGCTTTTCCGTCATAAATTTTTTTTTTTTTCCTTGATGGAAAATCAAATAAAGAGTTTATGTTTCTGGTCAAATTATTTTGCCCTTTGCAATCAATGCCACCATTTTGCAAAACCAATTTTCCTTGTAAGCTGTCATTTTCGCCTATACTTTTGCGTTTGGAATTTGTGCACGTCCGGGTACCTTACATCGTTGAACACGGTATGGCGACTTGTAGATGTCACGTGCGCATTTATAAATGCGCATTTATATATATACCCGAAGTCCACTGTTTACTCATAACAGGTTGCTGTGAAAGGTCATTTTCTTTATAATGTTAAGAGATGCTACTTGGCCTTAAAAAAGCTATGCTACTTGGCCTAAAAAAAGCTATGTCTCAAAGCCGACACGCACATTCATTTTTCATAGCTTGTCCATGTCAGCTGAAACGGCAAATTAATTTTTCTTTTCTTTTCTTTTTTAGGTTTTTGCCATAAAATCATGAAATTCTGAGACAAATTTGGAAGCAAATTTACTTGATTCAATATTCGCATTGTTTAGGTATAAAACAATTGACATTTGTACTTCAAATGTGTAAATCAACCACAATTTCATGCTGTGTACTTAGTTTGAACACTCAAAAATTGATTTTAAGTGTTCAAAAAATCTTTAATAAAAATAAAAATCTTTAAAAAAATGCATTTTGCATTTGTTTTTGAAATTGCCATGGGCTTTGAGACATCTTTTTTTGTTTAGCCTTATCAGTACGACAGCAACTTCATCTACTTCCGGTTTATTTTACCGTACGTGACCTTTGAATGACATCATATTTTTTTAATTTAAAGGGCCCGTATTTTATTGGATGGATGCATTTTCTACATGTGACATTTTCTTAGATGCCACAGCCTATAAATGGCTGAACACCAATAGCCCAGTCACCTATGTCTAGAATGAAAAACAGAGATAAAAAGACTGACGCCAGGGCAAAGGTGCGCCGTGATTGGTTGCCGATCAGCTTAGTATGGCATTTCCTGGCTAGTTGTCAGAATTTCAGACAAGAACTAGTCTTTTATCTGTCTTTCATTACAGTGGGATCCGTCATGTGAGTTACCTTTGGGCCAAAAATCTGGAAAGAGTAACATAAAAATAAGTTCCTCTCCGCTATGAGTCTGTTGCACACCAAACCATCTTGAATGAAAGTTCTGAAAAAAAAAAATTAAATGAAAGTCATGATTAGAGAGACATTCATGAAATCTTCAATATAAATACTATACTTGTTTACTGAGTAGAACAGCATTTATTATACCTGTTTAGCATGTACACAGTGTAAACGACACTAATGAGTCAACTGACTCAGTAATGAGTCAATTGACTCATTTGAAGCAAGTCACTTGATTATCAAACTTATTACTGATCGAGTCACTTGACTCATTAGTGATGAGTCAATCAACTCAATAAAATGTCAAAGTGTGTCATCTCATGGACAAACCAAAGACTCATCAAAATGAGTCAACTGACTCAGTAATTTTTTTGTGTATATACCGATATCAATGTCACTGAATGACACTAATACATACTGACACACGCAATGTCTTTCTTTGTTTAGGGAGAAATTTCAAACTAATTAATGCTCGCTTAAGGTGTTTTTATAATGTCTATCCTTATTTAGGGGCATATTTCAAACCAATTCCTTGCTTAGGGTGTTTTTATTTGAGCAAAATACTCTTTCGGGTTAATTTGACAAATTTTCAACATCCTAGCTTAGAATCATTTTTGAAAGTCAATTCACACGGATGCTTACAACTTTTACACATGAGTGCCCGCACCCCATATTACTTAATATAATAGTACCTTAGCTGGTTTACAATAGATGCTAGAATGCTGAAGTAGGTCACCTAGTTGGTCATCATTCCTCTGCTCCCTCACTACTGTATGGAATAGGCCTCCTGTTTCCTCAACAATGATAGGTTTGTATATCTGGGTCTACATACAATGACAATGATGTTGACAATGATGTTCATTGCTAAGACTCCAAGTCATTTTCTTTCTTTCCAATCAAAATGATTTTATGATAATGACCAGTTCCAGTACTTTTCATAACTTTATTTATTATGGACCTATAATCATATCTATAGGATCCACAACTTAATATAAGTGCCCCCTGATACTTTTTGAAATAAATTGAAAAACTTTTGTATGTAAAAATGTTAAAAACGTATATGTATATAGCTTTATTTGTTGTACCTATCCAGGCCAATTTATAGCACCATGCAACATTGTGTTTAGT
Source organism: Amphiura filiformis (assembly GCF_039555335.1). Classification (NCBI taxonomy): domain Eukaryota; kingdom Metazoa; phylum Echinodermata; class Ophiuroidea; order Amphilepidida; family Amphiuridae; genus Amphiura; species Amphiura filiformis. Next base: position 58,917,557 of record NC_092633.1, read on the forward strand.
CACTATGGTTCATTACGTAAACAAAGAGGCTGTTTTAAAAGTGGCATCTGAGTCCACAGGAGTCAACTCTGTTTGTTAAGGAAATTTGACTCCTATTTCTATTTTGACAGAAATTTTTTTGAAACAAAATTTACAGATGTTCAGGTTTGTCAAGCTTTCAGTCATTTTTTATAGGAACATAAAAAAAACCCGACCCTACTTGGCAAGTCCGTCTGTCTAGTACAGCCTTATGGAGCACAATATGTGGGTATAATTTTAATGCTAATATCATTGATTTGTAACCTTTAAATGTTCTGGAAATTTTCAGATATTACAACCATCTTTAACTGACTGTTTCTTACTTACCACTGTATTATGTTCCTTATTGAAAGTTTTGTGCCAGAGTTCTTCCAATTTACACCTCTGAAGGAATCTTTCAGCATTTTCTAGGTCCTCTGGTTCTTGCTTGGTGAATGGACTGCAGTCTAATTTACTTCCAACATGAAACTGCATAGGACAGAGGCCAAACACAACAATTGATGAAAGTATTAAAGTGCTGGTGTCCATTACAGATTTTCATGGCAAGTACTTAACATACATAAACAAGAAGTTTTTTCCTGTTGCATCCAGCAATGGGCACCACTCTATATTTGTCAATGTTCTATCTCAAGTTTATAGATGACATACAGCTTTACATGTATACAAAATCATGTAAGTAATCCAAGGTGAACACTCATTGCAGCAACCAGCCATACCCCAGACAGGGCCGTAGCAAGCAGGTGGGTAGGGTAGACAATAAGACAAATTCCCAAATGGCACACAGAGTTTATTGGTCCCAAGCAAAAGCAAAAGTGAAATAAGAGCTCATAAAGGGATATTAAAAGGGCCTCTCACTGCTCCTTGTCCATACCGCCATGAGGCTCTTGCACGTAGCCTCTGGCCCCAGACCAAACAAATGGATTTATAGATCCACAGATTCGCTCTTCATTCTGGCTTATTTGGGGAGATTACAAATGGTAATTTACTACAGTACAGTCTAGTAAAAATTTGCAAGACTATATCATAATTGCTTGTGTAATTCTTTGCACTTATGTCAATCTTATGATGAAATACAGTGATTGATACTTACCAGAGGTTCTTCATTTTCCAAGGGTATGAATACCCTTTCTGCCATCTCTAAAATGGACTTGTCTTGTGGCTCATACCAGCCAAAGTATGTGTACTGTTTTCTGTTGAAACAACATAGTAATAGTTTATGCCAAAAATGATTCCAAGATCGGGTCTGAACATGCGTATATATAATAGCTACCCAGTGGGCACACTTGACGTTGAAATTTCAATGTTGAAATCAATTTCGACAATGAAATCAGGTTGAAATCACATTGTATTTGCAAATGAACTTCAACCTGATGGACTACAACCTGATTTCAACCCGATTTCAACCTAGAGGTTAGTTGAAATCAGGTTGAAATTTCAACGTTGTATCAACGTTGAAATTTCAATCTGATTTCAACTAACCTCTAGGTTGAAATCGAGTTGAAATCAGGTTAGGTTGAAACTTCGACGTTGTATCAACGTTGATTCAACGTCAAAATCCTAACCTGTGCCCACTGGGTATAGATATTGTCAAAATGATATCAATAAATCTCTGTCAGCATATAGTCAGGAACTTGGCATCTCTCTACAGCACATTTTCCATTCTTTTTACATTCAACCTTTCAAACATATACTATTAAACTTGATTTTCAATCAAAATCAGCAGAAATTTGGCAAATTAACTGAATGTGCATTGGAAATGTGCATGTCGGAAGCTGTTAGTAATGAGCAACACATAATCATAAGGTGCTATGCATTTTACTGGATCAAGCAAAACTTTGCCTTTGTATGTAAAACGTTGCAGGAAAGTATGGTAACATACCTATAAAACTTAAATAACAACAGCAGCAGTATTGTAAACAACAAAATGGTACATATACCGTGTGTCATAAGTCTGTTTCTCCCCCCATAAGAAAACCATTTTAACCAGGCCCGTACGCAGGGGGGGTGCGGGGGGTGCGTCGCACCCCCCCCAAATTTGCCAAAGTGTTCAAAAAGTCCCAAAATTTCAGAATTTGCGAGCATAGCGAGCCAAAAAATCAGGTTTTTTACGGGTTTTTCGTCAAAAAATGTCCAAATTTTGGAAAGAAAGTCCACTTTTCACAAAATCGCCCCCCTTGGGAAAAAGGTCCACTTTTTCAAAATCAGCACCCCCAAACAAAATCCTGCGTACGGGCCTGATTTTAACATTCTTTAAATTAAACTTACACAATTAATTTGATATTAATATGTTACTGGTTATTGTTTTAAATCAATTAAAATGTCACTTAGCAATTTATGTCTCAAGTTGTTGTCTCTTTATGGTCGATAACCTCCGAAGGTATACAAACCTCGGTTATTGTTTTTTCTATTGAAACCGAGGTTTGCAGACCTTTAAATCTGTCAATACATACAAAATTTGCTCTAAAAATCTAGAACAACAGCCGACATATTTTTTCTTTGCAATGCGCCTTTGGATTCATTGCAGCTAGTAGCCCAAAGGCAAATAAACAGAGGGGGTACTTCCATATTGATGCTACGCTCCATGGGAAGTCGGAATATAGGCGGAACGGACTTTCGACACACGGTATACTTCATACCTGCAATATTTCCAAATGAAAATGCGCCCCTTCACATCAACAGATACCATATCACCATGGTTACTCACAAATCCAATATGTCTGACACTGGATTGATGACTTCGAAACAATTCAGCCGATATATCATCATTTCCTATGAAGCTCTTTCTAGTCTTGACCTGCGGTAATAATGTTTATTGAAAACAATCAAATGTTACATGTATTGCCTCATAAGCAAGAACAGGTTTTTTTTATGGCGCCATATTTCAATCAATTTATCCGCTGAGGGAGGTAAAATGCATGAGCAAAATGGAACTAGGATTATACTTGTTTTGGGAACTTTTGGAACTGCATCTTCATTTTTCAGTTCATTTTTTTATGTTGCCATGATAAGTGTACCTGTGCCTGTCCTCACCAGCACAACATAAGCTAACATACCTATACTCTGTCTCATCTCAAGTTGAGAGTAACACCATTTTGGATTTTCCTGTGGTAGATTCGAATCAGTGCATTCGCGCAGTTGCATCGCCAGCGTACACAAATCGCCCTTCTACACTTGTGTATGTGCCCCAAAGGATTAGATTAGCATGCACGATTCAAATCTGCCAATGAAAAATCCAACATACTGCTATTTTTACCATTACTTGGCTTTTATTTTGTGATTATTTAGTTCTATCTAATAATCTTCTTCTATCCTGTCACATCTTTTGGCCTATTATCTACTCTGAGAAAGTAGTATAGCATGAAATGCATCACTTTAAATATTGTTGCCAATGAATATACCAATTTACAGGTGTGTGACCAGATTAAAGTCATTGAACTTACTTTTGGATCATTGATAGAGCCATCATTCACTGTAGCTTCATCCTGTAGCGTCTTTTGAATTCCATCATCTTCTAAATTACATCTCAATATGTCACCATTGCTTAGACCAACTATAAGGTGACTCTGAAATAAATAACAAAAATTTAATAAAGTACATAATAGCAACTATTGAATTCAGCAATGCAAACATCATATTTTGTCCAGTGTGTATACTGTCAAATGTGTGCCAAACTGGATTTAGAAAATAAATTTGTGATACATTTGAATCAAAATCTAGATATATCCTCTCTCTTTAAAAAACATCTTGGATGGGAAGATGATAGAGGGTGGGTATTGAACTGATGACCTATTATGTGACATGATCTGGTCCATGGGGGGGGCCAAAGGAGGCATTTTTGAAAATGGAGTTACTATAATTATTACCTTATACAAACATTAAGCTATCATATACTGAAAACACCAAATGTCCAGCACACTTGGTTCTAAAGTTATGAAGTTTTGTGATGCCTATTTTCTTATGTATTTGATTGTTTTTTGACCTCATATTTTTGTTTTGATCTCAATTTCAAATTTGCCGCCTTTGGCCCCCATGGACCAGATCGTGTCACTTATAATAATAGATAATAACATCACTGATCTTCTCCATCTGTTCAGTTGGTAGAGGATGTATGTGGTACTTAATCTATGTGTAGAATTAAAAAAACCTTTCTCATATTTAGATATATCCTGTTTTTAGATGAGATGAATGAAAACACAACAATCAATTGTTGGTTTTGCAGTCCGTTTTTACAACGCTTATCATGATTTGCAATCCCCCCATCAAGTCTTAAGGGTACCCAATAAAATGTATATGTCATGTTAAACATTTCAGTGCTTCCCTGGGCAAGCACATGACATCATTACATGTTTTATATGACCTTTCCCACTCAGGCCTACATAACACAGATATCTAAGATGTTTCTAGCTACATGTATTACCAGACAGACTAGTACATACTAAATGTTCAGTTCATCAATGAAACTACAGGTTATTAAGCAGTGTACTTGATTTAAGCCAGGATTTTAAGCCGGGATTTTAAGGTGAAAAATAGTTGCTCCAGGCTCTGTTATTGCAATGGCTACTTTGATTTTCTGTTTTGTATTGCTCCTAGTTGTTCCCAGTGATAGTAATCCAATCAAACGGGCTACAAAGCAAGCAACCGACGACGGCTGCTATGGGACAGAATGCTATATTGATTTTGATTATCAAACTGATACAGAAATTCTTCTTCCCGAGAATATGACAGACGTCATCATAAAAACCCTACCATCCATTGCAGAGAGTCTTGATAAGATAGCAGATGCACTGAGCAATGGACAAGCTACAACCCAGGATACAGGGATGAATTTACTAACTAACCATACAGGTAGGATTGCAAGTGCTCTTGAAGGTATCTTGTCAAATTCAGATGAAGCCGAAAGTCGAAATTACCTAGGGAACTTGAACTATTTACGTGATATTTATGACAGAATTCAATCAATATCTTGGTCGGTGCGCCCTTAAGTAATCTTGGGTATGGACTTGGAATGAGAGCAAGTAATGATGTTGAGTGTGTAACAGACTCAGTGTCACAGAGAATTGAGGCAAGGATGTGACAAATTTGCCTTCATCATTTAATGATCTTGAAATCCACTCTTCCTTGGCAAGATACAGATGTACTGTACTAAAAATAAACGTCGGTGATTTAACGTGCGCTACACCCAAGTACCAGCACACTTCAACAATTATTCCGCTACCATTAGGATATATCAGAATCATTTCCGCTTCCACAAGTCCGCAACTGATGCGCAGGTACTCTCAGCTGACTTAGATTGTGATTACCCCCAGCAGCTTTCAATTTTACACCTGGGTGGAGTGAAGCAATTGGGAATTAAGCTGTCTTGCCCAAGGATGCAACACACTGGCCGCGGTGGGGCTCGAACCCACAACCTTTTGATTATGAAGCTCGCGCCCTAACCATCAACTCTTGATTTATTCGTTTATTTATTTTCTAATGCTTTGGCAACAATTTAAAATAATAATGAAGGACAAAGTGAACAACAAGATATTTGCTCAGCTCTGGTTGTAAATCGTCTTGGGACCTCAAAATACAACAAGAGGACCAGTGATAGAAGATTCAAATTTTGGAGTGACCTTCCTGGAGTACCATCTGGTCATTACCCACTACCTTAAAGCCAGTTCAAAAATCCACTTGTACTATATTACTTAATTGTTTCTCTTTTTCCTGCATTGCTTGTGGTCATTTAGTTTATCATTATTTTATTGCATGAAAAACAAATTACAAGCCGACGACGAACGTCGGCTTGTACTGTCTTCTTGGCGTTCTTTACAAGCCGACGTCAAACGTCGGCTTGTGCTGTCTCTTCCCAATTCTTTCTTCTTCTGGCAACCAATCGTGACATTTTGCGTGACTTGCCACGTTTCGCCCCCTAGCTCTCTTATGCTTCGACAGATTTCAACCAAAGTTGACCCAAAAGACCACTGGACTAGGTCAAACCTTCCATTTGACTTTGACCTTGCTGTGACCTTTGACCTAGCTATAATGGTCAAAAATGTGATTTCACAAAAAATGCTACTCCTTCCACAAATTTTATGCGATGAGGACATGGTTATATCATGTGACTCGACTTTAGTCGGTGTCTATAGGGTGTGCTCAGATAAGGGGTCAAAGGTCATTAAGGGGTCATTTCCGGTCAAAGTCTAAAAAATATTCAAAAAATCACTGTCTTTACAAATTACATAGCAGAGAGTCGCCATTAGCACACATGCATTGCTACTAGCCAGGGTCTTTAGGATGCCTACAGTTTTGGGGTCAAAGGTCATTAAGGGGTTACTTCCGGTCAAAAACTAAAATTATCAAAAATGTTCAAAAAATTTTTATCTCAAAATGTAAACAGACCAGAATAATATAACCAACGTACATTAATTAGTGTTACTTGATGTATGCACGGTATTTTTATTTTGGGGGTCAAAGGTCATTAAGGGGTCACTTCCTGTTTTTAGCTAGATAACTTCAAGAATTTTTATCTCAACAACTGAACATAGTAGAATTTTTTAATTAAAACTTAAAATTAATTAAATTAAAATTAATTAATTAAAAAAAAATCAAAATCCATGTTTAAGTTCCGATTAAGCTGAAATTCACCAGGAATATTTCTTATGACATCCTAAGCACAATGCAAGAGCAGTTGACCCCATCCGTGACCCAGGGGTCAAGTTATAGGGGTCAAATTGCGGCTTGTATTCAGCGTCTGTTGACTCTAGTTACACAGCCGTGACGTTAGTTTTCTTACAGGTTCTTTCTTCTTTCTTAGTCTAGCCGAGCGGCGGCTAGACTCCTGTTTCCCAGTAGTTTCTTTCTTCTTCTTCTTCTTTTACACAGCCGTGGACGTTAGTCACGGCTGTGTTTTTTTTTCTTACAGGTTCTTTCTTCTTTCTTTCTTTCTTCTTTCTTCTGCCGACCACTACATTTGCTCTAGCACTTACATGCTTGTACTGATTTTGACCTAACTTGGTCACAACCATCATTGACCATGCCCCTACATGTCATATGAAACTCGTGGGGTCAAAGGTCAAGCAGGGGTCATAGGGGTCAAAAACGTGATTTCAACTCAAAATGCTTCTTCTCTCACAGATTACGTGGGAGAGTGACACCACTTGCACACATGCATTGTTATTATCCAGTGTCTATGGGGTCCTCACAGATTTGGGGTCAAAGGTCATTAAGGGGTCACTTCCGGTATAAAACGAAAAACCTTCAAAAAATTTTATTTGCTAAGAAAAACATAGGACAGTAACGGTATGTTCACACATAAATTGTAGTTACCCTGTGTATATGTGGTATTTTTTTATTTAGGGTCAAAGGTCATTAAGGGGCCACTTCCGTATAAAACGAAATACCTTTAAAATGCTTCTTCTCCCACAAATTACGAGGACATTGACACCACTTGCACACATGCATTGTTATTACCCAGTGTCTATGGGGTCCTCACAGATTTGGGGTCAAAGGTCATTAAGGGGTCACTTCCGTATAAAAAGAAAAAACCTTCAAAATTTTTTTTATTTGCTAAGAAAAACATAGGACAGTAACGGTATGTTCACACATAAATTGTAGTTACCCTGTGTATATTTGGTATTTTTATATTTAGGGTCAAAGGTCATTAAGGGGCCACTTCCGGTATAAAACGAAATACCTTTAAAATGCTTCTTCTCCCACAAATTACGTAGGACAGTAACGCCACTTGCATACATGCATTGTTATTACCCAGGGTCTATGGGGTCCTCACAGATTTGGGGTCAAAGGTCATTAAGGGGTCACTTCCGGTATAAAACGAAAAACCTTCACATTTTTTTATTTGCTAAGAAAAACATAGGACAGTAACGGTATGTTCACACATGAATTGTGGGTGCCCAATTCATATGTGGTATTTTTTTTATTTGGGGTCAAATGTCATTAAGGGGTCACTTCGTATAAAACGAAAAACCGTCAAAATTTTTTATTTGCTAAGAAAAACAGGACAGTAACGGTATGTTCACACATGAATTGTGGGTACCCAATTCATATGTGGTATTTTTTTATTTGGGGTCAAATGTCATTAAAGGGTCACTTCCGGTCTGAGACGAAAAACCTTCAAAATGCCCCTTCTGCCACAAGTAACATAGCAAAGTGGTGCCACATGCACCCATGCATTGACATTAGCCAATGTCTATGGCCGTTTTCATATATTTTTGGGTCAAAGGTCATTAGGGGTAACAACACGGCTGTGTTCGTGGGTTAGACCACAGCTTAGTCTAGTTACACAGCCGTGACGTTAGAATCATATCAAGATCACATATACTAATTTTCATTTCAATCGGACAAACTTTAGAATTTTACCCTTTTGACCCCAAAACAGACCCTCCTCCATGTTTAAGCCAAATCTGATTACAATCGTATAATGAACATAATGCTAGAGCCCTTTTGGCATTATTCGGATGATCACAGCACGTAATATGCAGAAAATATTGAATTTTAAAGTGATTTTCAGTAATCAACCATTTTTGTCCCCTATATGACCTTGAACTCAAAATCTGTGAGGACCCCATAGACACCAACTAATGTCAATGCATATGTGTCAGTCGCATCTCTGTACCATAGAATCTGTAGGAAAAGAAGCATTTTGAAGGTATTTGGTTATGTGCCGGAATTACCACCTTAATGACCTTTGACCCCAAATCTGTGAGGACCCCATAGGCCCCGGCTATAGCCAAGGTCAATGTATAAATCTCATTACTGTACCACGTAATCTGTAGGAGAAGAAGCATTTTTGGTAAAAATCACATTTTTAGCCAAAATTACTCATGCATGACGTTTGACCCCAAATGGGTCATGTCAAATGTAAAGGCTGGGGTAGTGGAGCTTGTGCCCAAGTTTGGTCATAATCGGTCAAATAATAAAGGAGCTAGAGCAATTATGTTAAATGTTGACAGAAAGAAGAAGAACGAGATCTGATTATGTTCAGCCATGCGATCATGAGCATGCACAGCCAGCAGTGACAAATGAGTTATGACCCCGAATCTGTGAGAACCGGAAGTGATCCCTTAATTACCTTTGACCCCGAAAAAATATTACATAGTGCTTAGGATGTCATAAGGAATATTCCTGGTGAATTTCAGCTTAATCGGAACTTATACATGGATTTTGATTTTTTTTAAATTTATGATTGACCATTTGACCCCCTTAATGACCTTTGACCTCAATGAAAAAAAAACCTCATGTACACCGACAAAATGTATTGTTCCAATTTTAATAAAAAATTCTACTTTGTTTGGTTGTCGAGATAAAGATTCTTAAAGTTATTTAGCTAAAAACAGGAAGTGACCCCTTAATGACCTTTGACCCGCAAAATAAAAATACCAAAAGTCTGAGACGAAAACCTTCAAAATGCCCCTTCTGCCACAAATAACATAGCAAAGTGGTGCCACGTGCACCCATACATTGACATTAGCCACTGTCTATGGGCGTTTTTATATATTTTGGGGTCAAAGGTCATTAAGGGGTCACAACACGGCTGTGTTCGTGGGCTTAGACCACAGCTAAGTCTAGTTCTTTCTTTCTTCTGTCGACCACATTCGTACGTATAACTCAGTCACGGGTTGACGTATTTTAACTAAACGTTGTCAGAAGGACCGTTGGCATTGCCCGCACATGTCATATGACTTTGAACTACGTGTGACCTTTGACCTAGATAAAGAGGTCAACAATGTAATTTTTCTTCAAAATGTATCTTCTCCTACAAACAACATGCGATGATGACACGGCTTGGTCACATGACTCGTCTATGGTCGGTGTATATAGGGTGTTCATTGATAAGGGGTCAAAGGTCATTAAGGGGTCATTTCCAGTTACAGTCTGAAAAACTTGTAAATAATATTCAAAAAATCACTGTCTTTACAAATTACATAGCAGAGTGTCGCCATTAGCACACATGCATCGCTAATAGACGGGGTCCTTAGGATGCCTACAGTTTTGGGGTCAAAGGTCATTAAGGGGTTACTTCCGGTCAAAAACCAAAATTATCAAAAATGTTCAAACAATTTTTATCTCAAAAGATAAACAGACCAGAATAATATAACCATCATACATGAATCAGTGTTCCCTGATGTATGCATGGTATTTTTATTTTGGGGGTCAAAGGTCATTAAGGGGTCACTTCCTGTTTTTAGCTGAATAACTTTAAGAATTTTTATCTCGAGAACTAAACAAGTTAGAATTTTTTAATTAAAATTGGAACAATGCATTTTGTCGGTGTACATTGAGGTCAAAGGTCATTAAGGGGTCAAAAGGTCAATCAAAAATTTTAAAAAATCAAAATCCATATATAAGTTCCGATTAAGCTGAAATTCACCAGGAATCTTTTCTTATGACATCCTAAGCGCAATGCAAGAGCAGTTGACCCCATCCGTGACCCAAGGGTCAAGTTATAGGGGTCAAAGGTCAAATTTCGAAATTGGTCCAACCGAGCTCAAATTCAACAGGAATTATTCTTACGACATTCTAAACATGTTAAAAATATTTATGACCCCAAAGGTCAAAGTTTAGGGGTCAAAGGTCAAATTTCTAAATTGCTCAAACTTGACCCATCAACAGGTCGGCTTGTGTAGCATTTGGCTAAGGTCTGTTTCTGTTAGTTTTTCTTATTTCCCAACCCAAGGGTTAAGAGTAAGGGTACAGTGATTGTCCACTTGATTTGTTAGGAGTGGCCTTTCTTTTCTATGTTCTTTTTCTCCAATTCGGTTTTTATCTTTTCTTGCCATACAGATCGGTATTAAAAACTGGCTAGCAGTTTTAGATTAAAGGAGTATTTCGTGATCCTAGCATCCTCTTTTTCTGACATTTTTCAGTAGATATCAATGAAAAAAGCTTATTTCCAAAATTTCTGTTGATTCTGATTTTGCGTTTCAAGTTATTCATGATTATGTGTATCACACTGCCCCATAGGCCACTGTTGTAATTTCGTTCTGGTGCACCAGAATGTAATTCAAATTTGACTATAGTTTTCTAAATTAATTAATCTGCAAGAGATTTTTTGTACATATACATTATGCAGCTAGAGGTTTCCAGTGGTATAAAAATCTCATCTTTTTTTTAGAAAAGTGGGGGGATGAGGCTGTGGATCACGAAATGCCCTTTTAAGCCTGGTCCTATTGGTTAAACAAAAACAAATAAAATATTGTCTCCAAAGAGGGAAAAGTCTATATGAATCCAGTCTAACTTACCTGTGGTTCATCAGGTGATGCATGAGTTGGGTAGAAAGCAGAAACTATTGGAAATTGGGTTTCAAAATGTAACCCAATGTCACTCAGTGGTCCTGTAAAATAGAAATAGATCTAGTATTAGTTAATACATAACATCGCTGTATGAGCAGGAAAAACATCCTATGTGCATTTTTACTGTTCCCTATTTGGCAAATAGTAAAAAAATGTCAAATTTGTCAGCATTTCATTTTGTAGGGGACAAAGGCGTATCTAAAAACTAAATATTTGAACAGCTATTTAGGTTTTGTGTATCCACCAAAATTATATCATTAAAATGATTTATCATTGTTACCTATTTACCAAATATACTATATAGGCGGGAATTATTCGGTTTTTGTTACTGCGCGAGTCAATAAAGTTCCAACTTACGCATGCTTAAATTCACAAAAGCATGTGTCATTCACGCAAAATGCAAAGCGCAGTTCGTGTAGGTGCTGCGTCTAGCTGTGAGTATGCCATTCTGTATCAATCCACGATGTTATGAGTCCCACCTATTAAGAGCTGATCAGAGTATAGTAACATGCAGTAAAAATGCAAATACAAGGTTTTTTTTTCCCTACCCAGCAACAAAAAGTTTTAACTGTAAAATTCCTAATTAAAGGGGTGTGGTCCAATTTTTCATGTTCTATATTACATTGAGGTCTTCCATTAACCCTAACAAGGAACATACTTTTTTTGCTATCGAAAGGCAGAGAAGGAACAAAAAAGGAGAGAAGATGAAGAAAGATTTCACTTGGCACCCCGGCAATTGACCCTGGGACCCCTTGGGTGCCACGCACACGATCGCCAACCTCATGCCACGGGGATTCGCTTGCCCGGCCAGCGACTTGGTGCCCATAAATGACTTGGGGTGATTGCGCAATGGCATCACATGGAATGCATGCATGCGCAGTGGTTTTCCTTGTAAGATTTTGTAAGATTTATAGGTGTTAGGGTTAAAACAATGTTTCCAAATTTTGAGTTGTATTATTCCAGCAGTTGTTTTGATATGAGAAGCAAAACCGTGTATAAAAATGCCTCAATAGCACAATACATCATGTTTTTATTTACACCTTCCATACAAAACATATCGTGGGTGTTCAATTTAATTGGGGTAATGGGAAAAATATTAGCTTTCTTCTGACACCAAAATCTTAGTTTTTATTAAGAAAAGTGGATCTATACACACATCGTTAAGGGAATTAAATAAAAATATTGCTTTGAACAATAGATAATTAGATGTTCATCACAAAAGACAAAAGAAAATGATACAACATAATTCTAGCAATGCATAATGCCTACATGTAGAAATAAACTCTAGCAGTCTATAGATGAAAAATTAATGTGTCTTAACAAATGTGTCATCTTGGAAGTAAATGGTTAAGTTTTGCAGCACATTATATACCAGAGGCATGTCTTACTCAAAACTTTGTTCTTTTGGGCCATTCAATTTAGGAATATCACTAACATGTAAACAAAAACTTGTCACTAGGTAACTTTCAAGAAACAGATTAAAAAATTGCCAATTAATCATCTGAATCCTCATAACTCAGTCTGTGCAAAAATGGCAAATTATTTTAGAATTGGCAGCTCTTAAAAGATGCAATGCTGTTTTATTTTTAATCAGAAATCTGATGAGGCAACATACCTGTGTTAAAATTGAATTCATTATTCTTAGCACATAGGGCTACCAATGGTATGAGTTGAGATGGTAGTGGTATGTGTCGCCTAGATGGTTTTATCTGAAGCTCCTTTATATCTTTTGTTGATGCAAAATCTGATTGTGTGGACCATATTTGAAGATTACCCTGTTTCATACAAAGAAATCATCAATATAAGTGAACATGATTTTACATAATTTTAAAAATATATACTAAAATTTGTCACTAGATTTGGGAAAGCGGGTCTTTGAACAGGTGACGTTGTAAAGTCATATTTTGAAAGCAATTAATAAAACAAAAGTTTTGAGTCTTATTCAAGTCATAATTATTTCTTCCATATTTCCCATTATTGTTACTTGCTAAAAAGTTTCAATGTTTTAAAGCCATAATGAACAATTTCCATCAAATTTTAATTTTGCTATTCTTTACCCAAAAAAATAGTAGTAATAAAGATCATACATTGTGACTTTAAGTATATAATATTCTTGTATATTATGCATGTTTAACACTACTTATTGTATTATTATCATCTATAATATATCCACTATATAGGCCACATATTATGCTATACTGTCTGTTAATAACTATTCTCATCATGATCAACATTATAAGTTCAACATGTATTTAAAATACCTTGAACATAATTCCTCTTTATTATATAATAATTGCATATGCTATGTAATATGATTGACATAATAAAATAAATCTGAAACTTGAAAGTTTAACTATTTATGCTTTCTTTTTGCATTTCATTGCTTACATTTTGAGTGATAGTAGCAAGTCTACAATCATCTTGAGACCAAGCGATATGATAGATAGCATCTGGAGCCTTTCTGTTGCAGTAATAATATGCTGGGATAGGAGGATGATGAGACAGATTGTACACAACAACATCACCTAGATTAGAATAAAACGGCAATAACAACATTATCATGAGACGAGCAAGACGGCAGAAGCCATGTTTTTCCAGTTTTAGCCATTTAACTAATAAAATGTGGTGTACTTCTTAACACTTACACATTAATATAACTCAGGGTCTGTACACAAGGAGAAGTAGGGTGTTGTCCTTAATATTTATACACAAATGCCATAGGAAATGAGTCAAGAAAGCCAATAAGCTCCCTTGAGGTTATTGAGTTAAGCCCATTGATATAAAAACATAACTTTCGGCGCTTTCCCCCACCTGAGAAATCATGCATGTGTGGCTCAAATGACATCCCTTATATATCCTTTAATCTCTTTATAGAGCCTACATCATTCCTCTTGTGTGTCAGCTTTATTTGTCAGTGATGTACCCAAAGTGGGGAGGCACTTTTATGTGTGCATACCTCGGATAGTGCCAAATGCAGCATATTTTTGACATGGTGATGCAGCGGATGAAGAAATTCCCTGGATATTCTTAGACAGCTTTACATTGCATTTACTCTGGGTCATACTCTGAAAAAAAAGTTACAAAATGGAAAAAATAATTTGAAAGTGATTAGTTTTTTCTTCTTATATTATCAAATAGTATTAGTTAGTTGTATATAATGTGCTCCACTTGCTGCACACATTATACATTATCAACAGTATAATTTCAACTCTGATCATCCTCATTGTATCAAATGAAATCTTGGACTTAGTTCATCTCATTTCTGATCCTTGCATGTTTTATAGTATTCTTCCGATTTCAGTGCAAACACAGAAGTGGGGTTCTGATTAGCTAACTGAATTACATCATCATCATCTTAATGGCACCTCATTTCTGGAACAAGCTGCGTTTTTGTAGGATGTAGTTATATTTAACAGATAATCAGGAAAACTATAGAAAAATGATCAAATTCGTGGACATCGTGGAACATTCAACTACGCTTGTTACTCCGCGACTAATCATGCTAACTACATGCGCATACACCCCTACTCTTCGCGTCCATATTAGCGAGGCTATCTGCGTACAACTGCTTACTACGCACAGCCACGCAAAGAGTATGTTCCACGATGTCCACGAATTTGATAATTTTTCTATAGTCTCTCATTGTTTTATGCTCTATGTTGAAGCATTATCTATAATAATAATATCTCATTTCTTCTAAATGATGCAGGCTTAAACTATATAATATAAACACCTACCCTCCAGTATTGTCTCTCTTGATCTCTATTATCAGGTGGAGGTTCATTAGTAGAGGACAGCTCACTTGATGTTAGATGCAAAAGGTCCAATATGTGTACATCTGGTTGCAATGATCTGCAGTGAAAACACATTTATTTTTAAATGCAACACTTAATGTTGACCACATGATAAAACTACAGGCCTTTCAACTAATTTGCGTCTATCATGGAACACTCACTAGATGTGCAGCAACACATTCAAGTAAACTGCATGTTACTGAAAAACTAACTAAAACCAAACAGATAAAGTTAGGCACAGAATGAATCCACTTTTGCTATATCACTCTTCTTGGCTAAAGCTAGGGGTGAAAACAATAAGACTTGGACATTTTAAAGGGAATTCAGTGAGTGAAAATTTAGAAATTTGTGTCACTCTGCATTGCACTAGTGTTTTACTTACATACTCAAGTTTAACTTCTCAACACTGCCATCTAACTTAGATACAAGACATTGTGAGTGGCTCCAAATTCCTTGGCTGTAAACAAAAATCAAAATATGAAAACAAATAATTGCTGAACCTTTAATTATATTACAAAATAGCAAAATTACTAGCAATTACTAGCACGTGCCCCCCTGTGCCCCTATAATGCTACGCTATACTGGATCAGAATTACACAAACTTACCTGTGCTGTTGCCTCTTTTGACAAAGTGTATGATATGTCGCGGATATAAGACTATATGCTGGATCAGCAGTGTTCCTTCCATCTGTTTCTCTAGTTGTTGCATGCTGAAATAATACAATTATATAAAATTTCATCTAAAACTAACTTTACTGTGATATGTGGTGATATCTAGGCCCAATTTCCTCACATGGCAGAAAACATCACCAGGTAAAGATTGTACTGCTGTTCAGTCTTTTATTGCTAACTGAATGGTCATTTAAGACAAAGTTTCTCAGTATTCACAGACCATAAAATGTGGTAATATTGAAAAAAGCAAAGAATTCAACACTACAAAAGCACAATAAAAACACAATTTATCTTTATATGTGATGCGATCAAGTAAAATCAGTCAGAACTCTGGAATATTGATTTTGAGATATAGCCAAACAAAGGAAATATTTCCTTTTTGTTTCCTGTTATTTTGCAAACACTTTAATTGCTTGTATCTTTGGAACTGGTTGTTCAATTTCAATGGGATTTTCTGCAAAATGTAGCTTTGTAAATGATTTTTACTATCCTACAAGAAACTGAAAATGTAATATTTCAGAGTTCCGACTGATTTTGCTTGATTACATCACATATTACAAAAATATAGGCTGCAAATCATTTACAAAATTTACCATGCAAAGATATTGGTAATTGGGAACACTGACGGTCCTATGTCTTGATAGTTCATATAGTAGAACACTGGACTCGCCAAAAAATGTAATGTTTTCATTCTAACATACCTCTACTGTTTGCAAAACCAGCTGCTGAGCCTGAAAGGATGCAAACTGCTCCACATGCAACCACTCATCTGCTATGTCAACAGTCAGCTGATTTGTAATCTGTGTTTCAAATGTGACACTAAAAGTATCATTTTATTTTTCACCACGTAAGGTAAAGATTGTTACTTGATTGACAACATCATCCAGTTTGGCCCATTAAAGATAATATTTTGGCATATAAAGATAGCTCATGTTTAGCTCATAACCCCTGTAAAATATTAGGCAAAAGTGGTTTGGTTTGGTTTGGTAAATTGAGTCATCACCGTGACGATGTCAAAAGTGACCACTTTGTGCGACACATTTTTGCAAAGTCAAGTACTGATGAAGAGGCTTTAGGAGATACTGCTTGAATCAATACTGTTAAATAACATCTAAGGTTTGAAAGTATACATGTGTACCAGTGTAGAAAATACCAGTATTCAACCATAGTAAATGTCATCAAGGGACTTGAAAAATTAATACCCATATAAACTTAAATTTCAAACTTATATTCAGTAGGTGCACCATAATATTCTTTCAAATGGGGCAAAGTATTTTTTTTTGGGGGGGGAGGGGGTAATATAAATATAGTTATGATATTATTATAACTATTTTAACATTTCATTAACACAAAAAAGAGCACTCAACTAGTTCCATGGGTGGTGTTAAACATGAAATAATGTAAATAATAAAACTGATGTGAAATGCTATATCTTCAAACCTTCTCAAAAGCCATTATTATCCTAGCACAAAAAGTTTAATGTTCTTTAATCCATGGTATTTCATAGAATCTCCCCTATCTGACCAGTAGGTAAATTATTAATTTTTATAATGATAAAGAATTGTTTCAAACAAGAGTTGACTCGGATGCAATACCTCAAGCATAATTTCCTCTGCAACAAGCTGTATTATCTTCTCTGCATTTATAAGCATTTGTTGATAAGGTTGGTAGTCTGATACAATGTCACTGGAATCTAACAATAAAAGTCTGTGAAGAAAAAATTTAATCTTTAATTTTTGTGGAGCAGCATTAGCCATAACCGTATCATCGGCGCTAAAATGCTACTCAATTTTGATCACTTTGCTACACAATTTTGGAAATGTGTAGCAATTTTATGCCATAGACTTATATAGTGATGTGTGCAAAATGTAACAAAAATCAAGTAGTGCAAGCTGATAATGCTACGCATAAATAATGTCTTACGCCCAACGCTGCTGTGGAGCAAATGTTGCCCAAATTGGTGTGAAGTTGTGAGCCAAAATTATTTTTATAAACCCATCTTGCGAGAAGCAAGCTATTTAAATCAAGTAAACTTATTGTGTGTGGATTTTATGATTCTCGCAAATCAAGTTTGGGAGAATCATTGGAGAGATTGTCTGATTCTCGCTAAATTTCAACCCTGTTAGAAATTAGTAATTGGTTCAAATCGAACAAACTATCGGTAAATGCAAGTAAAACAAATTACATGGTTTTGGGTACACCACATATGACATCAAAAATAAACTCAACTGTGTGTGATGTATCTCCTGAGATCATTTTAGATGAGTCAGTTCTGGAACGGGTTACTAATACAAAATTCCTGGGTGTGATTATTGATGAATGTTTGACGTGGAAATACCATATAAACTGTATAGCAAAAACCATCTCGCGAACTTAAATTTTATGTACCTGATCGTATCCTGTATTCTCTATATTGTACTCTTGTTTTACCTTATTTAAATTACGGAATATTGATTTGAGGTGATACGTGTAAAACATACTTGGATAAAATTATGAAATTACAGAAATGAGCTGTGAGGACAATAGCAAATAGTCATTATAGAAGCCACACTGCTCCCTTATTTGCCAAATACAATATTTTAACTCTTGCAGACACCTACAAACTTGAATTGGGGGTATTTATGTACAAGTACAGTAATAATGAATTACCGGGCGTATTTGATGGCTTCTTTACACTACGTTCCAATATTCATAATTACCAAACGAGAAACGCAGATAAATTCAAATTAATGAAGAACAACAAAACATTTACTGACCATGCCATTCGTACTGCTGGTCCAATATTATGGATTTCTTTGCCAAATTCAATAAAAGCGGCAAATTCATTGAAACATTTCCGTAAGATATATAAACGTGACTTGATCTCAAAATATGATTAATTCTTGAGCATTGTGTTTCTCGTTTGTTTGTTATGCTTTGTTTTGTTTTTACTTCTTTTGATGGTAACATTTCTTTGTTAAGGGGGGTGACTTCCTCTGGCCTTACTGGCCTTCTGGTCATCCCTCCATAATTCGTTTGTTTGATATTGCCTTTGTTTTTTGTGTGATTTCATGTGAATTATGGGAAAATAAAATATCTTGTATCTTGTATCTTGTATCTTGTTAAGAATATGCCTAAGAGTCATAATTTAGATGTACTCCTCCCTACATGCACTAAGGTTATTTTTATCATTAGCAATATTTTGATACATAAGCACCTGTCCATGTGTAATTATCACCATACCTTTCAGCTTGTGATTTTGTGTTTTTTAAGCACACACCATCTTGGGCTTTTATCACAGCACTCTCTATAATTTCATCCAACAACCCCCTAACCTAAATGAGAAAGTAAAGAGAGCAGGGTTGTAGCCACGGTGGTCGGCGCTGGTCGGCAGACTGCCAGTAACCAGTTCTCAACCTGTCCGACCGGCACGCAAGGGAATTATGGGTCTTGCCGACCAGCACTAAAATGACAAATGTCCTCAAAACAGCTGTCAAATGCCATTACTGTCAAGTAATTGGCATTCTGATTCAATTGTCTCTTAATTTTAGCCAGCACTAAAATTTGGGTAGCTACAATCCTGAAAGAGAGATTATCAAAGATGGTTATTATCCATTTAATCTAAAGCTCAACAAAACCATTTTTATTCTTACCATTTTTACTTATTATAACCTACATTGCACAAAACACATTCTATGTGGTGCAAGAGGAGAATCTAATACAGGCATGGGGATCAATCCCGGGAGGACAAGAGGACATGCCCCTCCCCCTACTTTTCACTTTTCTCCCCGCAGACACTGCCTTGTGTCACACAAGTGCAACATATTACACACAGCACTGACCAATATGAAAACATATGTGCCCCCCCCCCCACCTACTTTTTATGCATATATGATGGATTGATGCCCTGAAAATATTCCACAGGGGTACTTTGCCTGGACTATCATCTTGTGGAAGATATGTTACCTACCAAAATATTGATACCCAAATTCTTTGAAGTGCAAGATTGGGAGACTTCTGTTTCATCTTTTCCCAGAAACCTGCAAGATCAAGAGAAATAAATTGCACTGATGGTAAAACCAAACAACCACATGCAAAACGTTAACTCATTCCATTACAAGGTATGCCATTATGAAGTCAGTAGCTTTCAATAAATAACTATTTCTATATATTTTAAGTCCTGTTATTCCAACTATAAGGTCTTTCACTTTCCTAGATTTTCTGGCAAATATTATAAAATGTACACTTACTTCATTCTTTGCACATCTTCCACCAGTTGCTGATGTTTATCTTCATATTTGTGCTTTGATTCTATAGCCCCTGTAACACAATAAATAATCACCATATTTACTAGATAACACATATACTTGCTCACAGCATAGCAAATAGCTAGCTAGCTGGCCAGCCAGCTTTATAGATAGATAGCTAGCACCAGAGAAGCAAGTTCCTAGTGCAGATGGATGCATTTAATTTCACAATTCAAACAGCTCATTGATTGTCAGTTGATAATAATTATTTCACACAATTGCTTACTGCAGTAATTACCATGCTATCTTCAGTAGATACCATAGTAAAACAATGATATCTTCAGTAGATACCATAGCAATAATCATGCTATCTTCAGTAGATAGCAAAGTAGTAAACATGCTATCTTCAGTAGATAGTATAGTAATAACCATGCTATATTCAGTAGATAGCATATTAATAACTATGCTAACTTCAGTAGATAGCTAGCATAGTAATAAACATGCTATCTTCAGTAGATAGCAAAGCAGTGAACATGTTATCTTCAGTAGATAGTATAGTAATAACCATGCTATCCTCAGTACCCAGCAAACACAAAAACGTTTTAAAAACGTTTTAGATAAGTTATATTTTGGCTTTTGGTTTAGGTAAAAAACGTTTTAATAACATTAAAATGTCGGGTTATATAAAGGTCATGATAACGTTTTAAAACGTTTTGTATGAAAACACACTACAACAATATTTTTTTAATGTTTTCAAAAATGTTATTACAAGCCGACGTCAAACGTCGGCTTGTACTGTCTTCTTCCAATTCTTCTTTCTGGCAACTCGTGACATTTTGCGTGACTTGCCACGTTTCGCCTCCTAGCTCTGGTATGCTTTGACAGATTTCAACCATACTTGAGCCAAATGACCACTGGACTAGGCCAAATCTTACATTTGACTTTGACCTGACTGTGACCTTTGACCTTGACCTTATGGCCAAAAATATTGATTTCACAAAAAATGCTACTCCTTCCACAAATTACTTGCAATGATCATGTGACTCATGCATATGAATCAACATGTGTCAGTGCTTAAAACTTCCTAAAAAAGATTGAGGTCAAAGGTCATTAAGGGGTCATTTCCGGTAAAAGTCTGAAAAATGTGTAAAAAATATTCAAAAAATCACTGTCTTTACAAATTACATAGCAGAGAATCGCCATTAGCACACATGCATCGCTACTAGCTAGGGTCTTTAGGATACCTACGGTGTTGGGGTCAAAGGTCATTAAGGGGTTACTTCCGGTCAAAAACCAAAATTATCAAAAATGTTCAAAATTTTTTATCTCAAAATGTAAACAGACCAGAATAATATAACCATCATACATGAATCAGTGTTCCCTGATGTATGCATGGTATTTTTATTTTGGGGGTCAAAGGTCATTAAGGGTCACTTCCTGTTTTTAGCTGAATAACTTCAAGAATTTTTATCTCAAGAACTGAACATGTTAGAATTTTTTAAATAAAATTGGAACAATGCATTTTGTCTGTGTACATAAGGTTTTTTTTCATTGAGGTCAAAGGTCATTAAAGGGGGTCAAAAGGTCAATCAAAATTCTAAAAATCAAAATCCATGTATAAGTTCGATTAAGCTGAAATTGACCAGGAATATTTCTTATGACATCCTAAGCACAATGCAAGAGCAGTTGACCCCATCCGTAAACCAGGGGTCAAGTTATAGGGGTCAAATTGCGGCTTGTATTCAGCGTCTGTTGACTCTAGTTTTAAACTATTTTTGCAAACATTTTTGCCAAATATTTTGTCAATACTTAAATAACATTATGTTAAAATATTTGAACCCAGCAAACACAAAAATGTTCTTAAAATGTTTTTTCAAAACCTTTTTATAACATTTAAATGTCGGGTTATATAAAGGTCATGAAAACGTTTTTAAAACGTTATTGCAAATATTTTGGGGAAACATTTTTCGCAAAATATTTTTTCAACCCCAAAATAACATTCAAGTACCCCTTTTATCCAAATTTCGCGGACAGTGCAAATTAAATACCCCTATTTTGCTGATTTCACAGTCAAATCTCGCGGACAGTCCAACTTAAATACCCCCTATTTTGCCAATTTTGCGGTCCTTGCTACTGGTAAAAAAGTTACCCCTTTTCCGCGCTTTTTGGTAACTCTCATGGTTGCCAACTTTTGTGTTGAGTTGGGGGGGGGGGGCCAGGCACTCATCCAGGGGCCAACTTGTGACACCACACATGATTAAGTTTGTTGACCTTAAGTTCACACGGTCAACAAAAATTATACACCAAGACATACCCCCACAACCAGGAGCATAGAATTGAATTGAATTGAAAATATTTTTTCAACCCCAAAATAACATTCTGTTTAGAATGTTTTGTATCAAGTGTTCAAGAATATTTTTGGAATGTTATTTTAATACGTTTTTTAATACGTTATTTAAAAACGTTTTAAAAAACGTTTTTATACCCTTTATATAACCCGACATTTAAACGTTTTCTGTATAACATTTTTGTTTGCTGAGCAGTAGATTATCAAAAAATGTTTTTTAAGGTTATGAAAACGTTTTATACTCTTAATATACCCTTTATATAACCTGACATTTAAACGTTTTCTGACAAACTTTTATAACCTTTTACGAATGATGTCGAAAACGTTTTGTGTTTGTTGGGTAGATAGCATATTAATAACTATGCTATATTCAGTAGGTAGATAGCATAGTAATAAACATGCTACATTAATAAACATCTACAGTAGATACTATATAATGATCATCCCAGCAAACACAAAACGTTTTCGACATCATTCGCAAAAGGTTATAAAAGGTTGTCAGAAAACGTTTAAATGTCGGGTTATATAAAGGGTTTTAAAGAGTATAAAACGTTTTCATAACCTTAAAAACATTTTTGATAATCTACTGCTCAGCAAACAAAAATGTTTTACAGAAAACTTTTAAATGTCGGGTTATATAAAGGGTATAAAAACGTTTTAATAACATTCCAAAAACATTCTTGAAAACTTGATACAAAACATTCTAAACAAAATGTTATTTTGGAGTAGAAAAAAATTATTTTGCGAAAAATGTTTGCCCAAAATATTTTCAATAACGTTTTGCTGGGTTCAAATATTTTAACATAATGTTATTTAAGTATTGACACAATATTTGGCAAAATTGTTTGCAAAAATAGTTTACAATAACATTTTTGAAAACATTTAAAAATATTGTTGTAGTGTGTTTTTCATACAAAACGCTTTTAAAACGTTATCATGACCTTTTATAACCCGACATTTTACTGTTATTAAAACGTTTTTACGTAAACCAAAAGCCAAAATATAACTTATTTAAAACGTTTTTAAAACGTTTTTGTGTTTGCTGGGATGTTATCTTCAGTAGATAGTAGTTATAACCATGCTATCTTCAGTAGATAGCACAGTAATAATCATGCTATCTTCAGCAAATAGCATAGTAATAACCATCCTATCTTCAGTAGATAGCATAGTAATAACCATCTTATCTTCAGTAGATAGTTCATTAATAACCATGCTATCTTCAGTAGAGAGCATAGTAGGCCGGTTATCGACTGTCGAAAGTATCGATAGTCGGAAAATTCACAGACTTCTGACATGTCGGTACACTCAATGGTAGTATCGATACACAAACGACATGAACGATGTACTGTCTCCCAACATCAAAAGCCACTAGCCGCTGATAGCTTAGGGGTGGTGCAATAATTATGTGTACCCCGGGACGGGTGGTGAATTCTCAAAATGGTCTGCCAAAAATCGCTTGCCCCCCTTTGGCCGTGCCAAAAATCTTTGCCCCTCCCCTTTCGACGTGCCAAAAACCTTTGCCCCCCTTTTGACGTGCCAAAAATCTTTTGCCCCCCCTTACACATGCAAGATTTTGGGGAACCCAAATTTAAAACCTTAAATTGTCTTATCATATAATGCGAGCGCAGCGAGCATGAAATTTTGCATTGGACGTTTTCCTACGCCTTTTTAGGGCGTAATATAAAATGGTACCCAAACTATCTGTGCCAAAAATTGCTTGCCCCCTTTCGACCTGCCAAAAATCGCTTGACCCCCTTTGACCTGCCAAAAATGCTTGCCCCCCCTTTTGGCCTGCCAAAAATCTTTGCCCCCCTATAATTCACCACCCCGGGATACACATAATTATTGCACCACCCCTTAAACACTTGAAATATAAATACCACAAGACCAAAACAAACTAGGAGTAGGAAACTACCATTCATGCAAGAAAGCAATTTTTTGTACGGAAAATTACTAGGCCACACCCCCGGCATAGAGAGTTTAGCCACTCGTGCACTCATCCCCGGCCCCCCAACTCAACACAAAAGTTGGCAACCATGAGAGTTACCAAATCTTTCAAACACCCCTTTTGCAATGGTTTTTCATCAAATTTACCCCCTTTTTCATACAAAATCGAGGACAAAATTGGGCCAAAAACAACCCCTTTTTTGTGGTTTTCAATGACTACAATTTCCAACACCCATTTTAAATGACTAGAATTTCAAACACTAAATAGGCCTATTGCCAAAAAATTACTAGATTTTCTCAAGTACCCCTTTTATCCAAATTTCGCGGACAGTGCAAATTAAATACCCCTATTTTGCTGATTTCACAGTCAAATCTCGCGGACAGTCCAACTTAAATACCCCCTATTTTGCCAATTTTGCGGTCCTTGCTACTGGTAAAAAAGTTACCCCTTTTCTGCGCTTTTTGGTAACTCTCATGGTTGCCAACTTTTGTGTTGAGTTGGGGGGGGGGCAGGCACTCATCCAGGGGCCAACTTGTGACACCACACATGATTAAGTTTGTTGACCTTAAGTTCACATGGTCAACAAAAATTATACACCAAGACATACCCCCACAACCAGGAGCATAGAATTGAATTGAATCAATTCACAAATTACATGACATGCACAAGATATGTCATCACAGTGATGTGAATTTACCGTAATAAATGGACAAACACATTTATGTAAATATCATGTCAGTGACATGGGCACCTTCCAACCAATTACAGCTTTGGAATATCATGACATAATGTTCACTATTGTGTAGATCACGTGGGGTAGAGCAGTAATGCCACACACACGATCTTTGTAGAGCATTCGTTTTGATGAATATTAGGTAAGCTTAATTGGAGGTTGGTGCAATGGGCAAGTAAAGATATTTCCCACGCTGTCAGGTTGTTGACTGTCGATACATGTCGATTGTCGGAAGTATTTTCTTCCGACATGGCGATACACAAAATCTCTATCGATAACACCCTTAGAGCATAGTAATAATCATGCTATCTTCAGTAGATAGCACAGTAATAAGATATTATTATTAATATAACCACCTAGATAGATAGCATAGTAATATCATAGGCCAAAGAAACTGTTTATTATTGCTTTTGTTTTGTTTTGTTTATATATTGGTTATGATAATGATTACTAATTATTTTGTATAGTTAATTAACATGGTTTAACAAAATCTATCGTACGAGATAACATCGCTAAGGCCAAGTCCAAATACAAGCAACAGTATGACAAACGCTCCAAATTGCCCACTTTCAAAATTGGTCAACGTGTTTGGTTGTATTGTCAACAAACTCCAGTAGGATTATCTCCCAAACTTTGTAAAAAATGGTTAGGTCCCTATTATATCTGTGATGCCCATGACAATTTCACGTACAAACTAAGAAATTGCATGACAAACAAACTTGTGAACTCAGTAGTCCATGCAAACAGGTTGAAAGCATATTTTGATCCCCAAGATAGACCCATTCAAGAACCTACCAATCTTGATGATGAACAAAGCTATAGCCCAGAAGAAATGCCTATACCAATGAATCCTGCATTGGACCAGTCCCTTAACCAAAGCATCCGAAACCAAAAGTCCGATACAGATACAAGTTTAGGGGACAAAGCCACAGACAATGTACATATGCCACTACCTACCTTGGTTGGAAAACCAAACCAAACGTTGACACCTCCCCCTCCCCCTCCCCATAGGAAATCAGAAACTGATCCTGATACACCAGACTTAGGCCAAAGTAAGGAAGATGAAGTTAAGGAAAATGGGTCAGATTGGTACATAGTAGAAAAGATAGTTAAAACTGCCTTAATTAGGCAGAAGTTGCATTTTAAAATCAAATGGAAGAATTATAACAAGTGTACTTGGGAGCCCAGAGAAAATGTACCTGATGAATTAATCAGAGACTATTACGTCAGGAAAAGTAGAAAGAAGAAAAAATAGATTAGTCCAAACTATGTGAAGTTAAATGTTGATTTGTTTTCTTCTCTCTTTCTTATCAATCTTGATATTGATACACAAGTTCTGTTTGAAAATTTCCCCATGCTTCATTATGCTTGCTTTCACTAGTTGATGTAATCTATGCATGTTTATGGGTTGTATACTAGTAACAACCCATAGTGGAAAACTCAATCAGTCCTTGTTTTATGTAAATAATTATAAACAACCAGTAGAAGTTGTTTTTCTGTATTATAATTAGCGAGGTTATACATAAGTTTATGATTTTTTATAATGAGCCGAGTCAAGTAATCATATGAGAAATTTTATATGAAAGTGTAGTATTCAGATGAACATGTAAAATTATAATGAAAATATTATACTGTGTATTAATGAGCACGATATTGAAGATGTCAAATATTAAAATGGTTCAATCAAAGGTGGTGAACCCATGAAGTTTGTGTTTAAAACCAAACCAGTAAGTTAGATCATTGAGGAATTATATAAATACTAGATTTCGCGGTTCTCGGGTTGGGCGGTTCTCGTGATAGGCCTATCTATAATTACCCAACACCCGTTACCCATAATACTTGTCCTAACCTTTCAAACTACTACGATATACGCCGCTCAATGATTAATCAACTCTGTTTTGTAGCTGTGACGCCTACTTGGTACCCATAATCTGAAAACCCATCGTTCACCTCTTTCAAACCCTGCCCTGCTACCACATTGAGGACCCCAAAATACCCCGAAATTCAACGCAAACGGGTTATACCATAACTGATGATTTTTATGTTAATCCTGTCTTGAAAATAGTATTGGTCCGATGAGATGCACCTGTTAGTCACACTGTAATGCTTTTCCGATGCTCGCACTGTACTCCGCGCACCCTCCCGTTGATACTCCGCGATAGCTTACCATGAAAGCACGCTGATAGTGCACAGCGTGAACGCTGAACGCGATAGCGTAGCCGGACAGAGGACGGACACGCCGTAATTAGTATTAAGATAAGTAAAAAGTAACAAACAGCCAGATTGTTACTTTTAAATGCTATGCAATGACCAGCATTAACATGTTAAAGATGACAAGGTTGTATCTAATTTTATCAACCTATTGTTAAAAGGATGTTGGTATGTAAAGTAGACTAAAGATGACATGATTATTATAGTAAATCTGTCCTGCTCAATTGGGCATATTACATCATTTGTATAAGGTGGTATAGTATTGTAATTCTTTTTGTGAAGTCAAAGGATGACTTCACCCATTAACAAAGTTACTAACCAAAACAAATTTTTATAAGTAGTTTACTCAAATGTATATGTCTTTAAGTACAGCAAAGCACTTTATTTAATAGTACTAGTAGTAGGGTCAAACAAAGTCAACCATTGTTTGACCTTGCTAGGGTATGATCAGATCACAACTTTCACAAATCTACGTCATCAATTTTCTCTGTATTACATTGTGTTTTCTTCAATTCATAATAGAAGTTATGCTATACTTCCTGATACCAGTGCTTCAGAGTTTGGCAACGCCAATGGACATTATTTTATAACGAACTTGAACATATGAATATCCTAAGGAATGTGGACATTCTTTTCCGGAGCGGAGGCATATATCATAGGCCAAAGAAACTGTTTATTATTGCTTTTGTTTTGTTTTGTTTATATATTGGTTATGATAATGATTACTAATTATTTTGTATAGTTAATTAACATGGTTTAGAAATGTATATGTTTTCCTATGTTTGCAACCTTGATGATTGATGAGTAATAATCACGATGGTCAGTCAACTTTGGTTCTCATGACTTACCTGGCATAATTATGACATTCTTTTAGTAATTAAGGAATTCTTTAAGTGATTATGAACAACCACAATCTAGGCCATCGCCCTGATGACGTCCAGAGAACAAATGTTACTTTCATCCTTTTCCGAGTACAACATTGTATATCATTCATAAGGTGGTTTTGCATGATTTCTTAAAGGAAGCTACCGCCCATCATCTTCTTAAGATTAATAGTACAAGCAAGGTTAGTGTATCATGGTAAAACAATAGAGATGAGTTCTAGGAAAGTGATGGTTTCCTACATGATGATTGGATGGTTAAGTTGGATGTAAGTGATGTGGGTTAAGAAATGTGTTTTGAGAGTTAGTAGCTGTTAGTTAAGTTTTGGAAGTTGAAGAAGAAGGATCACAAATAAATATCATACTCAAGCAAAAGGAATATTAACTTCGTATTTTCATCGTATATCACATCAAGTCTCTACCTGAGTTCGTTCCCCAGACCAACATCAACAGACCTCATAAAGCCCGGTTATAGTAATAAACATGATATCTTCAGTAGATAGTATATAATGACCATGCCCATAATAATCATGCTATCTTTAGTAGATAGCAAAGCAGTAAACATGCCATCTTCAGTAAATAGCATATTAATAACTATGCTATCTTCTGTAGATAGGTATCATAGTAATAAACATACAATCTACAGTAGATAGTATATAATAATGACCATGTTATCTTCAGTAGATAGCGAGTAGATAGCATCGTAATAATCATGCTATCTTCAGTAGATAGTATAGTAATAATCATGCTATCTTCAGTAGATAGCACAGTAATAACATGCTATCTTCAGGAAATAGCATAGTAATAACACGCTTCAGTAGATAGCATAGTAATAATCATGCTATCTTCAGTAGATAGCACAGTAATAACATGCTATCTTCAGGAAATAGCATAGTAATAACCATCCCATCTGCAGTAGATAGCGTAGTAATAACCATCTTATCTTCAGTAGATAGCTTATTAATAACCATGTTATCTTCAGTAGATAGCAGAGTAATAATCATGCTATCTTCAGTAGATAGCACAGTAATAAATATGCTATCTTCAGTAGATAGCATAGTATTAACCACGCTATCTTCAGTAGATAGCATAGTAATAAATATGCTATCTTCAGTAGATAGTATAGTAATAATCATGCTATCTTCAGTAGATAGCACAGTAATAATCATGCTATCTTCAGCAGATAGTACAGTAATAAATATGCTATCTTCAGTAGATAGTATAGTAATAATCATGCTATATTCAGTAGATAGCACAGTAATAAATATGCTATCTTCAGTAGATAGCATGAGTATTAACCATGCTATCTTAGGTAGCATAGTAATAATCATATTATCTTCAGTAGCTAGTTCATAATAATGACCATGTTATCTTCAGTAGATAGCATAGAAATAATAAATATGCTATCTTCAGTAGATAGCACAGTAATAATCATGCTATCTTCAGTAGATAGAATATAGTAATGACCATGTTATCTTCAGTAGATAGTACAGATAACCATGCTATCTTCAGTAGATAGTATAATAATAATCATGCTATCTTCAGTAGATAGTACAGTAAACACATGCTATCTTCAGCAAATAGCATATTAATAACCATGATATCTTCAGTAGATAGTATACAAATATATACTGCCATGAGAGGTTCTGGTTAAAACTATGGGCCCGAGGTGAGATCAATAGTACTATTTTCCTGAGGGCGCAGCCCAAGGAAAATAGTATTAATTGATCTCAACGAGGGACCATAGTTTTAACCAGAACTTCGAATAAAGGCAGTATATATTTGTTTTATATACTTCATTAATATGTTCTTTGTTCATTGATTTGTTAAAAGAAATTATTTGACGTTTTGACTCTCCCGCTTCTATCCTGAGTGAACAGCACGGCTAATTAAGCACAACCTACCCTTCAAAAAATCGAATAGCCTAAAATCGGGCTAACCAATTACAGCAGCGAGAAGTGACGCTATGGCACTTTCGGCGTGCGTGAACTGTTCCGTCAAGATCGAATGCGCGCACGCCGAAGAGCATGGTCAAAAGTACTATTTACGGCTTGGAGGTACTATTTACGTCTCATCCGGGACATTGAAAATACTATTTACGGCTTAGAGGTACTATTTACGGATAGAAGTACTGATGGTAGAACTATTTTTGGTCATGTGATCCACTTTTAACCAATCAATGAACAAGAATATATTAATGAAGTATATAATATATAATAATGACCATGTTATCTTCAGTAGATAGCGAGTAGATAGCATCGTAATAATCATGCTATCTTCAGTAGATAGTATAGTTTATAAAACCACATATAGATTCCTGTCATCATAATATTCTTTCTACCAATCACATGACAAAAATCCATTTCATTTGGCATATAAAACAAATTTTGACTGCTTTATATTCAGGGCATGGTTAAAGGTGAACCTCATTGAAAATAAAGTTATATATCAATGGAAAGCTTATGATATCAGGATATTAAAAATAATTTTTTCCGATTTTTTGATGGCCAATAAAGCTGAAAAATTAAAAAAAATGAATGACTTTTTTGTCTTTTTTAAGGCGCCCAAAAAGCACCCAAATCAATTGTCTTTGACCTTGAGAATGCTCGTGACGTAAGCTCAGGTTTCGTAGTCACGTGATCCTACTCGGAAACATGTAAACAAGACTTGCTTCCTGTACTTTGCAAGCTGCCCGGCAAGTCTGATTTTAACAATAAAGCTTGAAATGAGAAGAATCTTCAAGTTGCTGATTCCTTCTATATATATTAGAAATAATAGAATTATTGTCAACACAAATGTTCCGTAAAATTTTGACAAAATCAGTCATAACTGGCTGGGTATAACTGGGTAATTGAGTTTGAATTTCGCGCTGGGATCAATTCCATGCGCAAATGATTGCTGCTACCGTATACCGTTCATGTCATGGACTGAATAAACATGATCGAATAACAAATTAAATAACTTGTTTGTGACATTCCCTATTAATATTCTTGATTCATTTAAAAATATCTGATTTTTAAAATTATCGTCTTGTAGTAATCAAAAATTAATTAAAAAACCGCCGATTTCATCAAATCCAGCCCATAAAGGTTTTCATATTTAGCGCATTATGTAATACATTCTCCGGTACATTCTTTCCACACAATCACGATTGAAAGAAACAGATACTTTATTATAAAATAAATATAATTTAGGCTTAGTAGACCGTTATTTGATGGAATTCTGAAATCTGAATAAAATTAAAATACTTGTGTCACGATTCTTTTAATGATACTACAATCAGTGTACTGAAAAAGTGAAACATTCATGTTTTATGGATTACCGAACACGATGCGTAAATTACTGCTGAAGAAATTACAGGCAGCCGCATGTGATCAAGGTGGGCAAACACAGCGACTCGCTCGTCTCTCCGGTAGCACAAGTTTGGCGTGTTTCAGCAGATTTGATCAATCGTTCCCTTATATTTGGAACATTTACAGGAATAAATTTTACTGATGAAGTAGCAATAAGTTGGAAATATCAGAATGTGAATATCAAATCGGTCATTTTGTCTGCAAGTACGTACAGTCGCGGATACGGAACACTCGGCGACTGAGAGTCAGTCATAGTCAGTCACTGAGTTCACCCCGTATATGTATCTACGAGTTCGCCTATCGTACATGACCGGTTGTAAAGTTAAGAAATAATTTAAAAATCCTGTACATGTACCTTATTCTATTCCTTCATTTTCCCATTGTGATAAGTTCATCTCAACTTGGTGTGACGATCTGAACTGGTAGCACTAGCAGTTATTTTTTGCAATCTGTTTTCATTCCGGTTCTTCGGCGAATCTTCGCTCTTCGTGCTTTACTGTAATATTCCCTGCATATCGTGGATGGCTTGGCCTATCCCAAATCACCCCGGCCAGCACTTTTCCCATTTTTTAATCCACACACTTTATTCAGGAACTTCATTCTTGATTTGATCATGATGTTTCCTTCATTTTATTCTTATTTTATTGAAGATATTTTTCATGTAAAGTAAGTTGACAATGACTGAGTTCGTGCATTTGCCCGATGCATGCCACAGTAATGCATGGACATTGTGTTTACAATCAAACCCGGAAGTAACTGTGTGTCCCCGTGCTGACGTCATCATCGAAAGCGCCCAATTTGAACGATTTCGTTTTGTAATTTAGGGGGTGCCAATATCCAATCTTTGCATGGAGATTATGTCTATCCTGGTGCGTTAGGCAAATAAAAAATATTCTTTTCTGCTTCCTGGCATCATAAGCTTTCCATTGATATATAACTTTATTTTCAATGAGGTTCACCTTTAAAATTATAGGCCGCGGTGATCTCAAAACCATGACTATGGTCATTTTTTTAGATCACCTTGGGTCTATGATTTTAACCAGGCCCCTCATAGCAGTCAATATTTGTATACTATTGCCCTGGCAATAGTAAAAACAAACAAACTGTTGCCTGGGAAATAGTTCAGTTATGATGTAATTCATAAAAAGGGGCATAGCTAATTCAATGACCGTACTTTTAACCAATCAGATGACAGAAATCTATGAGGTATATAACTATAGCCATGCTATATTCAGTAGATGGCATAGTAATAACCATGCTATCTTCAGTAGATAGCAAAGTAATAACCATGCTATCTTCAGTAGATGGTATAGTATGAATAATAACCATGCTATCTTCTGTAAATAGTATAAGCATGCTATCTTCAGTAGATAGCATAGTAATAACCACACCATCTTCAGTAGATAGCATATTAATAACCATGCTATCTTCAATAGATAGCATAGTAATAAACATGCTATCTTCAGTAGATACACCATTCCCTCATCAATCAGCTTTTTGACTGCTTTGCAAAATAGTTAAAACTATTTTTGGTTACATGATACTCGTTTAACCAATTAAACACTAAATCCTGAATAAAGAGCACTTTTCCTACATTGTTCTGTCTACAATCCCGATGTAACTCATTTACCTTGTTGGATCTTTAGGAAATTACACATCATTTACACATCTCTAACACCCTGTTTACATGGGCAAATGTCGTAATTGAATTCACTGAAGTCATAATCTACTTAATTTGTATCGTAAGTGTAAACAGGTAGAGTCATAATTAATTGTAATTCAAAAGTAGTAATTCCAATGATGACTTGTATCATCATTCATTTGAAGTGAATTCAAATAAGTTGTCATTAATTACGACTTTGCGCTAATGTAAACAAACACTTTGTTGAATTTGTGTTTAAACAAATGAATCCAATTTTCCTGAATACGAATTTGGAATCAAATTCAGCTGATATTGTGTAAACAGACAACAAACGAATTAATCTGCGGTCGTAATTCAAATTACAGAAAAAGTCAATTATGACTTTTACCCAATGTAAACAGGGGTATAAGAATGCAAATGTACATATTAGACGTTTGCAACACATTTTATGTGTTGCTTCCATGGTGCTAGTAAAGTTGGGTGTTGCTTGCACTTTCACCTGACATCTTTCAACATCCATAATTACATTGTTATGATGCAACACGGAATGGAAAAAAAATAACCAAAATAAACCCCAAAAGATTACCTAAGACTTTGTATGGTGACAGTAACCTTCCCGTCTGTTGAGCATGTTGCAATTTCATTTGAGCTGCTTCAAGTTGGTGTCTTTGTTCCAGTAGTTCTTCAATATGATGTTGTGTCATTGTCTGGTCCTGTTTATGCTTCTACAGACAGAACATTAGATACAAAAATATGTAATTGTAAAACAAATTAATTTGGCCCTGCATTCTTCTCTTTTCTAACATGGTTTAACTCTATAGTCCTAAATAGTGAAAAGATGATTTTTATAACACATCTTTACATGGGGAAGGGGAAAGGGTATTATTGCCTGTGCACCCCCCCCCCACACACACACACACCCACATTGTCAAGTTGCCTGGTCAGCCACGTCAGATTTTTTTATACTAAACAACATGATACATTGTTGTATTTGGCACCAATAATATAAAGGGTTCACAAAAAATAACTCCCCCCCTAAAATGACAAGACATTTCTTTGCATAACTTGACATAGAATTCGTTGTTTTGAAAAATCTAAAAACCTGTGAATAAAGCAATCATTTTCACACCCTCCCAAAGTTCTTTCATTAAAAAATCTTTTTGTTTTGGCCAAAAATAATCACATTTTCCAAAAATGATGCTTTCAGAAAAAGTTGCACTTTTCCACATCCTATACATTTAATGTACAAAAACATTCTCGATATCAATGTTTTGATTTATTTAATGGTGTTTTTGTTTTCTTTAATTTTTATGTATACGATTACCCAGTCACCCATGCAATCATCTTGCAGTATAAAACAATGACTAATTAACATGTACTGGGTTTTTCTAGAAGATTTTATTGAGCCGGTGTTTCAAAAAATGGTAAAATCAATTTAGGAGTTTCTTTGCATAACTTAACATTCATTTTGTTGATTTGAGAAATTTAAAAACCTGTGAATAGAGGCATCTTTTTTGCTACCCTACCAAAGTTATCCCTTCTCAAAATCTTTTTGTTTTGGTCAAAAATAATCACATTTTTCCAAAATGATGCTTTAAAAAAGTTGCGCTTTTCAACATCCCATACCTGTAATGTACAAAACTTTCTCGGTATCAATGTTACGATTGATTTAATTGCTGTTTTTTTTTCCTTCACCCTTTTGTCTCTGAACTCTTAGTCACCCATGAAACCATCACGTAGTGCAAAATAATGATTTGTTGAAGCTAATTTTGACATAAATGAGGATGTTGAAAAGTGCAACTTTTTCTGAAAGCATCATTTTTAGAAAACGTGATTATTTTTAGCCAAAACAAAAGATTTTCAGACGAAAAGAACGTTGGGAGGGTAGAAAACAATTCCTTTATTCACAGGTTTTAAATTTCTCAAATACACGTAAATATATGTCAAGTTATGCGAAAAAATGTTTTGTAATTTTAGGGGGGAGTTATTTTTTGTGAACCCTTTAGCTAAGGGTCTTCTTTAGTTGACAACAGTTTCAAATTGTCCTCATCCTCAAACTGTGCTTCTTTAATAGCAGATGCAAGTTTTGGCATTTTTCTGTATGATGCATTTAAAAAACTTCCATATCATGTCTCAGCAGATTTACCTCTTTCCTTTTCCAAAGGATTTCTTGTACATCATCCCTTGATTTGCCAGCCTGCATGTAAGACAAAAAACAACAACTTAAATTTCCAGGTACGGTATTTAACTACATAGTACAAGTCTGTGATGGAAGTTCATAGGTATAATCAAATTTTCTTGGCCAAACTGGAACATGCGTGTTGCATCAATGTAGTGTACTAAACGTGTACGCAGTGTAAAGCGTGTGTATACTTTCTTCTGTACTGTGCTATATTGGCGTGTGCATGTTTATCGCGGAGCCACTAGCATTCACAGTGTTCCAGTTTGGCCAAGAATTACTTAATTTGATTATAGTGAGAAGTGTAACCTATAAGCACTGACCACATCCACTCCACCCTTGACCGAGAGGTATTGTCTGCCATCTGGATGCCCGAACTGTTCTGAAACTCAGGTTGCTTTCAGTTTAGATCTTGTATCTATAGTGCAGACCCCCACTGCACCGCTTAAAGGTACTTGCATTTTGCTACAAGTAGTAAGTTAACCCTAGAACTACTGAGCCATATTTTGTAAAACGAACTACGAAGACGGGGGTTGTTGCACATGCAGTCTAAATACCGAATTTATTTATTTGTTTTAAACAATTCATTGATATTAGCACTGGTAGTAACCATTACTGCCAGTAGATAGGAAGTTTAGATAGGGTGACCTCAATGCTATGGGTGGTCTTCCTGTGCTATTGAGTAACCTTGGCCAATTTTTAGACTAAAATTTTGGATTTTTCCGATTTTTTTCTAAGTTTGTGAGAGCATAACAAGACTTTCCGTAGATGGATTTTTATTTGCATCAGTAAATATTTTTTTTTATTAAGTTTTTCATAACATTAATAAATTCGATATTATAGACTGACATGTGGACCAATACGAGTTTGGGTCAGCGGGAAAATTGATGAGGTCCTACACATTTTTAACCCATAAAGGCACAAAATGGCCCATTGCTTATTTCGAGCACTGAAATGCAGTGGATAAAACTGGAAAATGGAATCAATAATGAACTGGAATTATTCTAACCTTCAACACATGATGATGGTTCTCACCAAGCTCAGATGTGGATGTCAGCCATGGTGATGCGCAAGGTGATGTTCTTGATTGCCATTTAATATCATCATCATCATATACTTCTTCTAGAGTGTGGGTAAGACATGTTCATACCTGCTTAATTATAAGACAATTTAGTTATTATAACATTAGCCTAAAATTCTAAAACATTAAGAAATTTGTTCATCATAAGTTCAAAGTGATGGTTTCAATTGACTTGTGTAATTAATGTTAGTTGGTGCTCATAAGCAACCATGCAGCAGCATATACTAATTAGGGTTAGGCCTTTCTAAAGTTTGTTCGGTTTATATAAGGCGGAAAAGTGAATGGCATATTGACATGCACGCATTTGGGAGCAATGCTTACGCTATAGTAGGAATTCCAATTGAATGAACGCAACTTTCAAACAGCTGAACTCGATGTAACCACGATCGTAGGCCTATATCGCGTATTTCAAACTAAAACGCGAACGCAAAACCTTGGATACAATGCTAACCAATCACGAGTGCGTTGGCATGGTTGGATTCGCTTCTGTGTTACTAACACACAGTTGCACACGCAGTGGCATAACTACCGGGGGGCAGGGGGCAACATACCCCGGACGCTACCCTTAGGGGGCGCCAAATTGACTAATTCAGCATCGATTCTGCACCCCTTCAAGCGATGAAAGTCAAAATTTTCGCGTGCATTTCGCGCGCAATTGTTTCAAGAACTGGGGGGGTCATATCCTCAGCCCTGTGCGCCACAACCCCTAGCTACGAGCTACGCCACTGCCCGCGTCTAAGATATTCTTGGGGGAGTGGGGTAGGGGTGCCAATTTTGTTTCTTGCCCCGGGCGCTACCACCCTAGTTACGCCACTGTGCACACGCAAAGACCGAGACACATACCTCACAGACTGCAACGACACCAGGACAAGGACATACTCAAGAACCAAATTGCAAAGGGGCAACGCAACCAAGGATGTTTACAAATACTCCTACTTCCCACGCACGACTACAGACTGGAACACCCTGACAGAAGACATCACGAGTTCACGACAGCACCAACCCTACCCAGTTTCAAGAGGCGGCTCGCAAAATTTTTTTTTTTTTCGCACACTCTCACATTAATTGCGCGCACATTTCGACCTGACCTAAAGTAATTCCACCAAAGTTGGTGATAGTACGACTTTTGCTAGTTGAAGCTGCCGTCTCAACCTTATCCAGATCCAGATCTTGTCATGCTTGTGTGCTTGGGATGGAGAGACCTTGCAATATTTGCATGCATGCATGCTTGGCCAGAACGAGTACTTGCATGCTTGTAGTTGTAGGCTGGTAGCAGTCCTTATTTGTAAAGTGCTGGACTGACACGATGCACGCATGCAGCTGTTTTCAATCATTTTTACTGTCTAGGCCTAGAAATGTTTTTAATAGACCTCCAAAATTCTCCAAACCCTGTACAGATGAGTCAGTGTCCGTCCCCGACGCACACTCGACTCCTATGGGCGGACCAACTCGGATACAAACAAAGTCAGCCCAAACCTAACTCGGCCCAAGTTCCGCCCAACTCATCATTGCAATGGCATAGCCTAGGGCATGAGCACGTCCAATCCAAAACCGAGTCAAAATTGGACAAATTCCATAGAAAAAATTTGAAAATACACCAAAAAACAACAAAAAACATGGCATGCTGTGATAATTGAACTGCTTCATCATGTAGGCTACTCGGTCCATTCAGTGATTCTAAATTAAAATAGTGTCAATGTACTTTGTAATGATTTTTCTGAGCTTTTCTGTCTCTATCATTTGTGTTTGTATTCTAATGATCTTACCAAATAAAAAACAAAAACAAAAATGAATTAAGGATAGGGGCTTAGGCCTAATGCTGGTTTCATACTTTCTGCAGCTTGCCGCTGAGCGGTGTCACAATTCATCAAAGAAAGCTAAGCGGCAGTGGCATGGGCCATGGCTCTAAAGTCAATATGCATGCCATATGTTGCCACTCTGCACCGCTCCAAAATCGTATTTTGTTCTCATACAAAATTCCGGGGGGGGGGGCACTCCAACTTTGGAGGTGACGCGTATGTAGGGCTGTTAAAACCCCCTTTTTCAGCGTCGCTGTCACCCAAAGACCCCATATTTTTTTACGAACACATGCTCTGTCATCCAAAGACCCCCTATTTTTTCATTTGATCTGTCACCCAAAGACCCTTACTTGTTCACTTTTAACAGCAACTTTCATTTATCACTTATTTTGTCACTTATTTTGAAAAAACAAAGAAATTTGAAGCCATTTAGAACGAGAAATTCGATTTTCGAGGTTTATGTCGCGCTGTTTCGGCTCTCACCCATAGATTCCGTTTAAAAAAAAGGTCATGTTCTAACCCAATGACCCAATATTTTTTACATTTTGCTCTCACCGAATGCCAAAAATCATGCTGTCACCCAATGACCCCATATTTTTTACATTTTGCTCTCACAGAATGCCCCTGGGAGGCTGGGTGCGAAAGTGCTAGCCCTACATATCCATTTCAAATCGAAGTGCCCCCCCCCCCCGGGACAAAATTCAGAGAGGCGCCGCTCCGAGTTGACTTGAATTCAACTCCCAGTCCCAGTTATAGTGCCGCTTGGACAAAGTGGTGGAGTGATCGATATATCGGCTTGCCGCTAGTCACCGCTGGGCGCTGGGTTTTTTTTACACGTCACTGCACATCAGTGAAGCAAATTCGTCATCAGAGCGGCAGAGCAGCAAGTGGCAGGAAATTATGAAAGCTGCATACCGTATTGTTTGTAATAAACGCTCCCCCTCTAATAAACGCCCCCTCCAATTTTTGTGTGAAAAATTGACAAAAAATCCATGGCCATGCTATATAGTATCAGTAGCAGTAGCAGTGTCACTGCTCTGATGACTGACTTGGAGCTGCCGACACTTCAGCAGAGAAGACAAGTCTCAAGGCTCTCCATGATGTACAAGATCCACCATCAGGAAGCTAAGGCAGAAATTCCCAGCCATTACACAACAACCAGGTCATCAACAGTTAGGACAAGGAATCAGCATGAAGCACAGTATACCATCATCACACCAAGATCGGATTCATATAACTAAGTACAGCTTTTACCCAAGAACCATCACAGCATGGAACAAACTTCCGCTAGTTACCATCAACAAACCCAACGTCAAGATTTTCAATTCAGCACTCATTCAAGACCAGACCACTGCCACCAGAAGGCAAGAAGAGCTGTACATGGGCTCGACTTCTACGGCAGGTGTCTCACCCTTCATCTAAGTCAGCACCAGTCTTTTTTACTCGCACTTGAAATTATTTAACCTTCACATAGTGCACTTATGGTCCACATAAAATACATCTCGACCTTTGTGAATGCTAACCTTAGTTAAAAACTACACCGATTAAGTTTATGAATGGGCCATTATCCACTTCTTTACGCTCAACCAATCAGCAAGCTCTATAACTGATCACTCTTCACTAACCACACAAACCAATCAATAATACCCACTTGAGAATCCCTGGCTGGTCCCACTGAACAAGCCCAAGGAGCTGAAAACACTGGGTTGGAAACCCTTATTTGGAAGAGGCTGTTCGCATTTTTCCCTGTCTTGTATGCCAATCAAATTTGGACACCAATGAGATTGTTAGAAAATCTTGATTGACAGCTCCTACGAAGAGTGTAGCTAAAAGGGTTTGGGCGGGGCATGCCCCTGAGTATAAGCCATTCTGTGCTATGATCACTGGCAGTTTTGTTTGTATTGAAATAACACAGGGACCTCTGCTTCGGAAAAGTATAGAATTGAGTTGCAAAAATGTACTTGTTGCAGTTTTCCTTTCTACATTTTCGAATGAAATTTGAACCACAATCAGATGATAATATAATTAAACATGTGAGCGCCTACGAAATTAATCGGCTGGTTATTTTTTGCACAGTGATGCTAACTAGTGGAAGTCCTATACCTAAACTGTGTGAGCACCAGCAGAGGTCACGGGCCTATTGAGTGGGTTGTGTGGGCAGTGAATAGGGAAAGTGGACAATAAGTGCAAGATGACTTCTTTGAATTGTTGGTGGCGGGCGTAAGGATTTTTGATGTTAGTTTCTGCACCGAATGTGATGTTGCACCACTTGGCGAGATACCAGTGAATATTGGTCTACCAAGAATTACCGTAGAAGTAGAAGAAGAAGTAGTATATCGTGTGAGCACTCCACTGAATAAGCTTAAAACTGGCATCAGTCAGTCAGTCTTGCCAGGGACGATCGGTAAATTGCATGGAAAAAAACCTGTT
Source organism: Amphiura filiformis (assembly GCF_039555335.1). Taxonomy (NCBI): domain Eukaryota; kingdom Metazoa; phylum Echinodermata; class Ophiuroidea; order Amphilepidida; family Amphiuridae; genus Amphiura; species Amphiura filiformis. The sequence goes on from NC_092633.1 coordinate 58,958,159, forward strand.
ATGACTCACACTTCCATCCATTCCATTGCCTAATTATGGTAGAATTTCACTAGATTCTTGCTTGATGATGTACTTACGGGTGTAATTTTGATGCATTTACCACGAAAATGATATTTTCCATGGGCGCTGCCATTAGTATAGCCGTAAATTCTTCTTTTCTACAGGAGCACCATCGTGAAATTTTACCCGATGACAATAACCTTCAATAAATGCCCCCCCTTTGGAAAAATACAACAATCATTCATGTCATTAGGTACCGACCGTATTTTTTAAATGAATGGCCACTTTAGACATTGGATATTATGATTTGGACCGAGTTGGTTGGGCTGGTTTTGTTTGGGACCAAAGATGTTTTAGTGTAGGCCTATACCGACCTCTGTGTTTGGGACCAAGTTGGATAATGGGCCTAGCTAGCCAGTTTGGTTCCGCGAAAGCATGCACGTACTCACAAAAAACCCCGGAGAACCCTCAAATTGAAAGCCGGGATTGAAAGATCCATAAAATGGTTCTTTCTGGCCTTTCCAGAACCCTTTTCAGGTTTAAAATGGTTAACCCACGTACAGGTTTCACTGACATGCAGGCCTACAGGACAGCTCAAGAACCAGGCATTATAGGCTCCGAACCATTTTCCATAAGGGTGAATTCCTAATTGGGGGCTATAATTGAAGACCGAGTTAAAAAGACTAGTTTGCATCTGACGTCAGGACAAGGGCGCGGTTAGTCTCCTACACAGCCAGTTTGCGTCGGTCTGACACTCGTCGATCCTCATAGCCACATACAGTCTGGCCCGAGACTAGGGCGCGGTGTGATTGGTTGCTGACCTGCGCAGTACGGCATTTTTGGCCTGGTTGACAGGACATCAGACGCAAACTAGTCTTTTTAATTCGGTCAGGACCGCGACACTCCGGAGGACAGCAGAGGACAGAAAAATGTGACTCTCCTGCTAGTCTCCTACACAACCAGTTATGTTTTTGTTCATACCGCATACAGTCTGGCCCGCGCCCGAGACTAGCAGGAGAGTCACATTTTCTGTCCTCACATCGGTATAGGCCGTCTGCACGTTAATTGTACGGAGTGTCGCTTCTCTACCTTTATTTTCTCTGATTCGGTCTTCTTAGGCTGTGTCTAATCAGTATGGGGAAAGTGAAATGGGGGTGTGGAAAATGTGCAAGACCTAGGCCTATGCAAGCACGGTCTGGGGAATTTTGAGTTGATCAAAAAATTGGAGTAAGATTATATAGGCCTACATGAAGCGATGAATTCTGGAGGGGCATCTTTTTAGAAAACATAGAGGAAATGAGTACGGTACGGTACGTAGGCCTACCTATACACACAAAAGTAGACCTATTGCAAACGGCCCCTGGCACTGACAATCAATATCTCACAGGCCATGCTGTTTTTAAATCATTTAGGCCTACACAAAACTTCAAGTGCATGCTTAACAGTTTAATAGCAGTGCACCCAGCTCAACAAAAATGACTGAAGCACAGAAAATCTTTAGCCCTAAACATGCGCATAGATTGACGGGAAATCCCCCGGCCGACAGAAGTTTGAGCTGGTCCCATCCATACATCATAGGAAGAAAGTTTGCCCATCACGGCATGACCATGTGATTTGCTAAACTACAGCGACACCCTCAGACCTATTTCCTAAATTTCCACATGCCCCTCCCTTTGCGAACGCAACATTAATAGGTCTACCAGTGCAGTGGTGGCGCCAGGAATTTGTTTGGGGGCATTGAGGGGGTAAAGTGAATTTCAGGGGGGGGGGGGCAAAATCAACAAATTTTGTGCAAAAATTGCCGTAAAAAGTGGAAATTTTCATAATTTAGGGTTTTTACTGGGGGGTTACGGCTTAGGGGAAGTGGGGCAAATTGGTCCACCTAATGTCCCATTTTGCCCCACCAGATTTTACTCGGCTATAATACTAATACCCGGCAACTTGCGACAAGTGACCACTACAAAACAAAATGTACATCGCCAAGAGTCTAGTAGACTTACGTTTCACAAAAATTGGTGCCGGTCGGCTTCCGGCTTCATTATTTTATTAAAGGTGTCTTTAACGTCCCATTTTACCCCACTGCAAGATTTTTCTGTAACAGAGGCTGGGGTAAAATGGGACAGCTGGGGTAAAATGGGACGCCATTGATTTACTATGGGAATTTTTTTGTTGGGGCAAAATGGGACAGTTTGAGTTAGCACACAGTAAATCAATGGCGTCCCATTTTACCCCAATTTGGCATATTTCTAAAAGAAAGCTTTTCTTATAATTTTTGAAGAAAAAAGTTACAATTTTTGTCTTATTTAATTGAAAGGGTAGCTTAGAAGTTATTTTTTAATTTGAGAAACACTAATCCGGACCATTGATTCAGATATTGAGCCACAAGTCGTGACCTCTGCTTAGACATGACAAAAAAATGGAATACTTATTTTGATGTGTTAAGCTTACGGCCCTCAGAAGTTCCTGTTTAATGAAGAATGGTACTTTTAAACGGTTTGAAATATAAATAGACATTATATCAAAGTTATTTTGTTGCAAAAATGGGCAAAATGTGACTATTTTAAGGTATAAAAGTATTTCCGAAATCACTGTCCCAAATTACCCTGTGTCCCAATTTGCCCCAAGTTACCCTACCGGTATGGGATTTACCAAAAAGGTTATTAGGCCTATTATGTGCAACATTTAGGCTTAGCTAATGTGTGTGTGTTTTTTTTTTTGTGTGTGTGTGTGTTTTTGGTTCGGCTCGAAATGTGAGAGTGGAAATTCCAGCTTTTAATACTTTCCACTCTTTCCAGTCTTTTCCGGGCGATCTTTTTCAAAACTGTTCTTGTTTAGTTGTGAGATAAATGTGTGGTTCCGCTTGGAAAAAAGGGAATTATTATTGAATACTATGGCAGCTTACACAAAGGGAAATTCCCGAGAATTTAGACAAAGACTTCTTAATATAATTCAGTACTAAGTACAAAGAGAATTAAGGTAATTAACAACAAGAGAATTAAGGTAATTAACAACAATTATTCAGTGGTAGTTTTTATGTCATGTTATGTTATGTTTCCCGTCCTTTTTATGGTCTTGACATGTTGACTGAAGCTGATTTTGAATTTGTTCAGGGAAGCTTATAAAAATCATGAAATCAGTTTTTACTAGTCCCTGTAGCTGTACTATGCCAGTCCTATAAAGATAGACAAAAAGAATTTATCGCGTCTGACGTCACGTCATCTGTCAATCAAACTCGAGCACGGTTTGTTTAGGCCATGGGAATTTATTGAAGTAGTAGATTTGCGTCAAGAACTTTTTGAAATCCCACGCGGCTTTTTTTCATTATTCATTATTTCTAGGCACAAACGATTGAACTACCACACAAGGCGGTAAACGTAGCGGACGTCCTCTTGTTATCCAAGACAGATTATAATATAAGAGATTATATTGACCGACGAACTCCTAGAGCAGCTTACCCAATATCAAGTGCACCGATCAATCGATCGTGGTGACCTCTATCTGTCAATTACTATTGATCATGTTGAGCACGTGATATACCGTTATGCTACCGTTATGCTGGTACTTGTCCGTATTGATGTGCGTTTGATGCTATTGTTTTGTGCCCGGGTTCATATTACACATATTAAAATGTTATTTTCTTCTCTCTCTCTATTTATTTTTATTATAATCCACATAATCAAATACAAAAAATAATTAGGTCTACAAGGAATACGATAAATGAAACATAGTCATGGTCGGGATTGTTTAAAATATTTAACTGTTTGATAGACACAGCCTACCTAATTTGTTAAAGTGTTATTAAAATTATATGTGCAGAATTAACTATTTCATATATTGCCATGTAATGTTTTTTTTTTCTTTTTCTTGGGGGGTGGGTGGTTATTTTGTGTGTGTTTTATTCCCTTACTCGTAATCGCTTTTCTCACCCTGTACCCACAATTCAATTCCGAAGAATTCAGAACAGCGCGGCGCCAACGACTACGTTTATATGGCCCGACTTTTAGTCTCGATTTTCATAACTTGTTTGTTTTTTACTACATATTTGTGAACTTTCTAGTTGTGGTCGAATAAAATATGTAGCGCATCATCTCCCGGCCTCATCTGTTAAGGCAGTTGGTTCATAATCAATATTTAACTTTCGAACTGTGTAACTGTGGGCGTGATCAATCGATTCATGATGGCTCAGAGATCGATTGTCAAGCATGCACGGGTGTAATCTCTTATATAATCTGTCTTGGATAACAAGAGGACGTTACGCTACGTTTACCGCCTTGTACTACCACCATTCACGCTGTACAAAGTTAGAAGTAAAGGAGCCGGTTAGCACGCCAGGCACCACAAAGCATGCAAAGTGCATGCATGCATTAGACTAATTCCAATCAGCCGTCTACACTTCGCATGTACTGTGTTACTGTTATGCTTCGTAGGGACGACTGATTATCTTACAGGCCATATCATGACGGACTTCTGAAAAATATTCAATGCGACTTTGGTTGTGCGCCGTAGCGTGACTGACTAGCGGCGCCCGTGTACCACGTCGCTGTACCGCGCCGCTGTGACAAGATCGCGCTCTGAACTTCTAAAAACAACAAACTCGGTCAAAAGGTCAATTTGGACACAACTGCGCATGCTCTATGCCACAGGAATCCTGTTGCAAAATCCGTCACTTTTTTTCCACATAGTTTTCTCAGTCGTCAATCCAGACGGTTGACGACTGAGGGCAGCAGTCTAATGCATGCATAGCATCTGAATTTTGGTGATCCCATCATCTTTTTTCCTGTTTGAGGCAGTATCGCGCTGCTCATTAGATATTCATGAACCCAATCACGTCAAATTCACATGGTCTTAATCGGTAGCTCGGAGTGGTTGGGATTGACCAGGCATGTTTTTATGAATGAAATTGTGACCTTATCAGGCATTAGCATATATTCATATGGTTGCCTGGCCTGTCATGCTTGTTGTACTGAACTACACGCCCGGGACTCGCGGTGAACAACCAACACGGGTGAACAACATCATTGCAGACTCATTTTCACTTTTTTACGACTGTTTTGCCAACTTCAAACTTGCTGATTTTATGTTTGAAAGCCATTTTTTCTTGTTTCTGGTAAATAATGAAATTTTTTGTAAATAATGAAAAAATATGCGGTAGGTTTTGGAGCATGCGGGCGGTGGACACAAATCTACTACTTTAATTCCAATGGCCATGTAAATGTAAAATGTATTTTAGCTAGAGTATCTCGAGCTATGTTGAACTATTTATACAAATGTCGTGATGATGACTTGCTGAACGCGGCGGTATAACCGGGCGCCTTAGTTATTGTTAATTTTGCACCATCAAACATGCAAACCATCTCAAAAGTTAGGTCTTTATAGTAGGAAACTTTCTTTCGCGAAGGCACCATGTAAACAATGCCTAGAAAAGCTGCTTGTAACAGTGCAGAATGTTGATGCGGGAGTCTTACCTTTTTGTAAGACATTCTTGTTGGGAAATTCACGATTTAGGATTCCGATTCCTTTCACACACGGCTTTTTGCCTTGTAAAAGTACTTAATTTTTCGCCATTTGCTGCTATTCCTTTTCTCTGATCAGCACCAGATAGATCGGTCTTCCTTTTACGCGCTATTAACCTGTGTAAACCAATCAAGGATCGTAATTGACAGTGACATCAGGCGCGATAAATTCTTTTTATCTCTGTCTTTAATTATATATTTAGGGTACTGTGACGGGGCGTTAATGTAGTTTGGGGAAATTAGCGAAGAGTTAAACACAGCGTCCAGTGTTGAGGGATCGACCCAAAGTTGAAGTTTATTAAGATGCTACATGTTGTCAGTATCAAGTGTCAACTGTTTAGTGTCACAAGTAACAAGTGTTAACTGTAAACTGTCTCAATCCTACAAAAGTATCAATCTTATATTTTGGAGAGGAAGTACAAGTCCAACCTCCATATTAATATTTCATCCAATAGCAAGTAATCTTTAACAATGATGTAATGGTCAATCTAACAAATTAACATGAATTAACATAATTGAATATTAATAATTACTTCCTGTGCACATGATGATGATGATGCAAGAAATGTATGGGATGACGTACCTACATAATCTTGAGACAAAGGGCCTTTACAATTGTTGGTCATAAAATGTTACTTGGAAATAAAACAATAGTTATTATGTTAAAAGTATCAGTAAATACCTGGTCCTTTAAGAAGCAATGACAAACTCTTCTGGCGTCACTAACCATCATAATTCTCTTATTATGAATGGAACATTTCAATAGACTTATTGTACATTTTTATGAATGGATGGATAGTGCATTCACTGATCACTGGCCTTCACACCTTTGTTTCTTTATCTTCTACCAGGGTTCGGTTTTTGCCGGCAAAAACCTGTTTTTGCCGGTAAAGTGGCAAAAACCTGGCAAAAACTGTTTTTGCCAGTATTTGCCTGGTTTAAACGGCGGCAAAAATGACAAAAACTCACATAGAGTCACTCAAATATTAAAAAGTGACACAGAAAGCTCATAAACAGTAACACACAACTTTTAACGAATCATTCAACATATTTTTTGTCTCATTAAGTCCTTAAAATGAAAAAGTTTTGAATTTGATACATGCCACATTTCGGTTAACTGCACTTGAGCAATGAAAACGCATGCCTTTAATTTCTTAATATATTACTTATAATTACAAAATCTGGCCTTGTTACACTTGGGAACTTATTTTTGTAGCTTAATTATTTGTTTTGAGATGAAAAACTGAACTATAACTCATTTTTTAGTTTTTGCCATTTTGCCGGCAAAAACTGGCAAAAACTGTTTTTGCCAAGTGGTTAAAACCGCGGTTAAAACCGCGGTTTTTTCCACCTGTGGCCAAAACCTGCGAACCCTGTCTTCTACTACTAAGTACTCCTAAATATTACTTTAATACAAAACATTTGTTAATCATCTTTGGTGCACTTAATTAGCTTGGTCACAATTGCCCCCTCTTTTGAAAATCAAAACCTCCGGTTTTGCTGAAGATAATAGAAAATTATCCACATTAGAACAATATTGATTGTGATAATGATCAAACAAAATTTTAAAATTCCAACAATTCACAGCAGTTTTCTGAAAGAGTTTTTGAACTAGGCTGTTTGCGTCAATTAAGGAAAATAATAACATTTACATGTTGCAGAAAATATTTAACATCCAAAACATAGAGCAACAGTGTCAACAATGCTTTTAAGAGTGAGCTTTCATCATAGTTGACATACATGTACATGTTTTAATATGTACATGTATAACAAAATACTTTTTTAAATTACAGAAATTAAAACAGGAGACAAACAAAATATGTATTCAAATTCATAATAAAGATCCATAAATAATGTTACCATGCTCAAGGATTTAACTGTAAAACCATGTTTGGCATGTCCGCATATTCTTAACACAATATTTAATATAAACAAACAATATCATCTGAGAAGCTGTGAGTACAGTGTCCTATAGATGCACTGACACACCCAATGTCTTAGTCAACTGGTTAAGGTAAACTAAAAATTGTTGCTTCTTATGACATTTTGCAATTAAAATTAAGAATTATTTCTTTTTACTGTTCGTTTCTTTCGCTCAGACATGATTTTATTAGTGAATTAAAACTATGGATCCTTGAATTTGGATGTCATCTTTAACTTGTAACTTTGAATATGCTTTCCACTGGCAATAACACATTGATAATTTCTATCATTAAATTCATTTTCAACTTTCACTCAAATCTACATGTACTTATTTGAAAAAGTGAGACACTCATCTGTCTCATACACTTATCTCATACAGAAGAAATTTTGTTCGAAGATCTTTGGTATTCAACATGAAACATTGTCCAACACTTTCTGACTCGAATACGCTGTTCAATCTTTTTACTTTTTACCAATCTCTACAAAGGGGAGAACTGGGTTTATGATCCAAACAGTTTTTCTCATCATCAATAGTAGACGGGTTTACATACACTTGATTTCGCTAGATTCATACATAGATACTCTCGATACGTGGGGTGACGTCTCTAGTCACAATTACAACAGGGTGCGGCCCTCGGTAGCCTTTGGCTTCATAGCCGGGAACTGGTCTCACCAGATCCAAATCATAAATATACCTGCGTTGCCCTCAGGTAAAACAGAACCCAATTTGGAGATTCAAAATGGGTCTCAACTCGAATCATGTTGAATACAAAGATTAAAACAATTCTTTAAACATACATAACATACCTACACAGTACAGTAGCATTTTGCTTTTGAAGATTTTGCTGTTTCATACAGTCTGAGAAGTTTCATAGGACAGCAAGTACCAAAAACAAAATGAGCATTTAAATATTTCATAACAAGATTGAAAATACATACACACATTATCACAGTATACAATGAGATATAAACATAGATTTACTTACAGACCTTAGACTACACATCCTTGATATAGGCATGATTGATTTCTTTCAAAATATCAGATTTAATCATTGACAAAAATATTTATATTCAAAAGTTCTCACAGTTCTCCACAGTACAAGGCTAGTTCTTCTTTATCCACTTCTTCTTTCTCCATTTTGAACTGGTACTTGTCGGTAAACATGTTGGGCAGCAAATTTTCAGCATTGAGCGCCACAAGTAGGTTCTTCCATCTTCTGATTCAAGTTCTTAAAATAATGTCATATCTTGCTGAGGTAGTACACGATGTAACTTGTTCAGTCATGGTTCAGTTACTGCGATCTTTTTCTGCTGGCAAGGTATCCTTGACTTTATCACAGTGTCAATGGTGCAGTTCACAAAATTTGGTTTCATTGTATGGTCATTTCTGCTGAAGATGCACACATGATTTTAGTTCGATGACACAAGTCCATCTCTCCTAACTGCAGAAGTGACTTAGGAAAGATTATACTTTCCTGATTTCAGGTTAGGTACGGGCAGTCGGGCACCTGTTCTCACCGTTGCTAACAGACAGTACCGATTTGTGGCGATAGAATATCGGTAGCAGGGTGTAAAACCTGGTCTGACTTGAGTTTTTGAGTCTTACATCATCAGGGCTGTACTCTTTTCCATCTGCATCGTCACAAGTCCTATATCAGATTATCAAATCTTGCATGTCCACAGAGTGTCATAGTCGAAATCATTTTCATAAAGCTTCATAAAGTTCATCATAGTCATTTTGGATTCTCCACCATTTGTAACGGGGCGGTTATGTGGTTTGGGGAAATTAGCGAAGAGTTAAACACAGCGTCCAGTGTTGAGGGATCGACCCAAAGTTGAAGTTTATTAAGATGCTACATGTTGTCAGTATCAAGTGTCAACTGTTTAGTGTCACAAGTAACAAGTGTTAACTGTAAACTGTCTCAATCCTACAAAAGTATCAATCTTATATTTTGGAGAGGAAGTACAAGTCCAACCTCCATATTAATATTTCATCCAATAGCAAGTAATCTTTAACAATGATGTAATGGTCAATCTAACAAATTAACATGAATTAACATAATTGAATATTAATAATTACTTCCTGTGCACATGATGATGATGATGCAAGAAATGTATGGGATGACGTACCTACATAATCTTGAGACAAAGGGCCTTTACAATTGTTGGTCATAAAATGTTACTTGGAAATAAAACAATAGTTATTATGTTAAAAGTATCAGTAAATACCTGGTCCTTTAAGAAGCAATGACAAACTCTTCTGACGTCACTAACCATCATAATTCTCTTATTATGAATGGAACATTTCAATAGACTTATTGTACATTTTTATGAATGGATGGATAGTGCATTCACTGATCACTGGCCTTCACACCTTTGTTTCTTTATCTTCTACTACTAAGTACTCCTAAATATTACTTTAATACAAAACATTTGTTAATCATCTTTGGTGCACTTAATTAGCTTGGTCACAGTACATAACACAAAATAGCTTTCCATGGCATTGACTTAACCTGCAAAACAGGGGTCACGTCTTAGGCCATAAGTCGAGTTACGTCTTACTTTGAAATATATATTTGATATGCATCTTAACTTAAGGGATCTGGAATGAGCGTTTTGACAGTATTTTTTGTGGGATATGACAGCACATCAGACATATCAAATTGCATTCTGAATACGGAGAATGTCTTTCTGATATCAAATAATTATCATTTTTTGAATTTCACGATATAATACAAATTTTATGACAAATTATTAAAATTTGTTCTTTTTCACATTTTTGATATATAAACAGTCCTCGAAGTAAATTTTATAAATCTAATGATATATTCTTACATGTAAAGTGTATGTAGCTGGGAGGAAAAGCCGGCGATCAATTGAAAATTTTGACCTGTCATATTGAAGATATGGATTTTTTTTCCCAAAAGACCTAATTTTTTTTGCTGTTTTGGGAAAAAAATCCATATCTTCAATACGGAAGGTCAAAATGTTCAATTGATTGTCGGCTTTTCATCCCACCTACATTGTACATACATGGGAAGGGTTCAGAATTCTAATCAGGAATAAAAATATCCGATCTTTGCGATCAAAAACACAAAATTACAACTTTAAACATGGCAAAAGACATTATACCAAACAATATAGAATAGAAAATTCGACGTCAACTTCTCAAAATATTGGAGAAATATGCTCACCAAGCATTTGGAAAATACACAATCCAATTCCCATTCAAATGCGGGGAAACTGAAAGTGCATAATCCCCACTAGTTTTTACTTTGCTTGTCGAGAAGTCTATATAATTGAAGATCGATTTAAAAAGACTAGTTTGAGTATGACATCCTGTCAACCAGACCAAAAATGGCGTACTGCGCAGGTCAGGAACTAATCACGCCACACCTTTGCACTGACGTCAGATGCAAACTAGTCTTTTTAATTTGGACTTTAATTATAGCCACGAATATGCTCACCGATAGCTTCACATTCGAGGCTAGAGACCGGATATGCTACGGAATATCACCCCAAAATTGTTTTTGTGAATAAAAAAGTTAATTATTTTTTTCGTGCAGGTCGCGTCGGTCAGCATTATTGAGGAACACCCCACCTTCATGATCTTTGCGTACTTTATCACAAAGGTGTTTACTCGAGAACTCTAGCTTCTAATTTGCATACGATAGTTACACATTCGATGCTAGAGTGCTTTACTATCGTTTTTCGGTCGGACTTTTCATTGAAGGTTATTGATTCTGTTTAAATGTTGAAATTTGGATGAAAGTTATGTTGATGATCGAGTCAACTGTATCTTTTGAGTAAGATTTGACTATTTTGGACTGTCTACCATTTTGCTGAAGTGTAATTTTAGCAACTTTTTTGATGCAATCGCCTGTCTTGATTGGCTGTGTTTACTTCTGAACTTCCATTGCTTTACACAGTGTCATGCTTCAGTGAATCCGACTAGATTTTGAATGCAATAGTCTAGCCTAGAATGTGAAGCTGTAGGTGAGCAAATTCTTGGCTAGACTTCTCGAGCAAATGGGTGTCTATCGCGCTATGGTGGGGATTGCTAAACGTACATTTCCCCAATAGCGAGACCGTTCTACACAAATTCAATTGCTGCGGAAATAAACTTTAATTCCCGCAGCATTAACAGATTCAATACAATATATGTCATAATATATGAATATGTACACGTATGGTACCTAAGAAGAAACCATGCAAATAAAAATACAAGCCGGCCTTTCCAGCTTGTAAAAAATGAACAGAGATGAGAATCAATGGAACACAGATTTAGAAAGTAACTGTACAGTACAATGTATCTCAATTAGCATGCATGTAGCAATATAGGCCTACATTATTAATTCAGCTGGTATTATCTCCAATGTGCTATCAGTTTACGATACTAACCCCAGACTCCTGGTGGGTGAAAAAAAAGGGGCAATTTTTGGAAAGGCAAATGAACTTTGCTGCAGAAATGAACTGGCTGCGGAAATGAACTTTAATTCCTGCAGCATTAACTCAACAGATTCAATACAATATATGTCATATGTACACGTATGGTACCTAAGAAGAAACCATGCAAATAAAAATACAAGCCGGCCTTTCCAGCTTGTAAAAAATGAACAGAGATGAGAATCAATGGAACACAGATTTAGAAAGTAACTGTACAGTACAATGTATCTCAATTAGCATGCATGTAGCAATATATAGGCCTACATTATTAATTCAGCTGATTATCTCCAATGTGCTATCAGTTTACGATACTTACCCCAGACTCCTAGTGGGTGAAAAAAAAGGGGCAATTTTTGGAAAGGCAGAAGGCGGCCGTGAAAGCAAGCAATTCTTAGCAGGTAGAGAGCATTATGATTTATAATAGACATAGGTTAAACTCCCTGGAAAAAAGGTGATGTTTGAAAAAGCTATAAGCTGAAAGGGTAGGGTCTTATTTTAAGCCGCTCCTCCTCCTGAGTACTATTAATAATAAATAATAAAACGGCATTTATCCACGCTTTCTGAATACTCAGATTCCTCAAAGCGCGCCATAGGTCGATATGCTTGACGAAGTGCCCTCGGCCTCACAGACGGATTTTACTCTAAAACGCAAATTTTAAAGACACCAACAATTTTCTTTCAACATAAAGTGCATAAAATGACCTTACTGGACTTAAAATCATACAAAAATACCAAAGTATACAATATATGTGACAAGATTCCCTTAAAAGTAGAAAGTCAAGGTCAAAATTACCTCACATATATATGCATGTACATGTACATGTATTATACCTCAGGGGGAAAGTATTTTTGGTAGGGCATCTTGAAATTTGGGAGGGGACAGATAATTTTGGATTCATTTCCTCCTAGTCCCAAGTTCTCAGGGTACATACACCTGGCATATATATACAATAAAAAAGGTCAAAATTCTCAATTGATCGTCGGCTTTTCATCCCACCTACATACACTTTAAGTATAAATCATCAGATTTATAAAGTTTACTTCAAGTACTGTTAAATATCAAAAATATCAATTTTTAATGATTTGCCATAAAATGTGTATTAAATTGCTAATTTCAAAAAATCAAAATTATTTGATATCAGAAGGACATTCTTCGTATTCAGAATGCAATTCGATATGTCTGATGTGCTCTAATGTCCCACAATAAATACTGTCCAAACGCTCATACCCCAGCCCTTAAGACATGTTAAAAGACAAACAAATATTGTGCACTTATACATGTTATAGGTTTAATACGCGTATTACTTGTTGGGAGAGAAATTAGACAAAATAATGCATGCATGCTGCTGTTGATGCGTCTAAAGCATGCGCCCCGAAAGGGGGAGTGCATTAGACGCATCAACATCAACTATCATTGATTTACATGTACAGCTCTCTTCCCTAGTAAAAGTGGCACAATTGTGATTTTACCCTTTCGTTATTAAATAAACATATCTCTAAATTGGAACAAGCAAATTGAACAGAACAAACGGCATTTGAGAGCATGCAGTCTGCACCGTGATGTTGATGTAAGCATTATGCCACAACGGTATTTTCTAATTACCAAAGACGGCGCTTTTCACTTGCACAATTTTTTTTGAGACAGGCTGTAGAGCAGCTATTTGTGATAGGGCCAAGTTTGTGCACTAAACATGCGATATGTTTCTTGTTTTTCATTTCAGTTCCTATAATACTGACCTGGATGGAAACAATAACCTAGTAAACTAAACCTGGAAAATCCCAAAGTATTGCAAAATCCCCAGGTATTGTGACAGCTTGACTTCCTTGTTGCAACACATGATTACATTCATTGTGTGTTAGTAGTGAAGAATAAGACCAGTGACATCTAATAGAGTAAAACTAACCATGGCCAACATCTCTACAATATGCATAGTAGAGACTGTGATTTTGTGTTTCCTGTGGGCAGCTTGTGTGTGTGTACCCTTACCAGACTACTTGGCTTCAAGGGCTAAACTACTAGACATGGAAAAAATGCAGAGGCTGGGTGGGAAAATAGTTCTCACAGCTAAAGAACAAAAGGTAGGTGACTTTATTGTTTGAATACAAGAATGGTGTAAGTCAATGACAAAGCCCAGACAAACGAGAACCTAGACCAATAACTTTGACTCGCGTAGTGAAGCCGACACTGCTTAGCAAACGAATTTGACAAGGGCACGCATACCGGACGCAAACAAGCAGACATGTTCAAGCGTCTATGGAACATGTTGCATTTTGACGCGGCGATAACGGCGCAGTAATCACATAAGCAGCGCGTCAAACATGTATGCGATATTTCTCCTCGCCTAGTAACCCCGTCAATCCGTCAATATCACCTTGGATACGGGGCTTCACCTCCCGCTGTGGTAAAGGATGGGCAGTAATAGGTCTAGGTGGTATGTCTATGTGACAAAGCACATACAGCGCCCTCTCGAATTCAGCGGTAACAAACTATGTATTCCTGTTGAGCTGGAAATCACTACACATCCTATCATTCCTATGGAAGACATGGCTTTAATCTCCCACACGGGGTGTGTAGATTTCAAATGTAGTCCCATCATTCAGGTACATTGTAACCCCATTTGAAATTCACACCCCCTGTACATGTGGAAGATTAAGGTCATGTCTTCCATGCAGGGGGGTAATACATGTATGGATTTCAACTAGAATTACCCAACGGATATCAAACTTGTGTACATTTAAGCAAGTAACATGTGATCTGCTCTGCTCAGGATTTAACAGTGTGTGAATTGTATGAATTGATGGTGTCCAATACCAAATTAGAAAAAAAAGAGTACTTTACTCTACAGCTTAAAACTTTAGGGTATAATAAATATGATGTGATCAAGCAAAATCAGTCGAAAGTCAGAAATATTGATTTTGAGATGTAGTCAAAAAAGAAATAATTTTTTCTCTTTTTTTTCTTGTTTTGGAAACCCTTCTACTGCTCATATCTTTGGAACACATTGTCCAATTTTATTAGGGTTTTCTGCAAAATGTAGCTTTGCAAATGCTTTATGCATCAAAGTAGAAAAATGAAAAATTGAATATACCGTATTTCGTCAAATAAACGCCCCCGGGGGCGTTACATTTTGCCAAGGGGGGGGTTTATTCAAGGTCAATTTTAGAACAATAAAATCATTAGGTAAACTAAAAACACACGCTAAAATGATGAACTATGAACTAGAAACACTGACTTCTGGCTCACTTTCGGGTTTCTGATCCAGATTTTCGCCAATTATTGACGCTATTATGGACCATGTGCGCAACTTGGTAAGCTTACTACACACGATAGCATGGAAATATCGGCATTTTTGAAACATCTTGGTTGAAAAAAGTGGTGGGGGCGTTTATTTGAGGGGGGCGACTATTTGACAAAATACGGTATGTGACCAGCTCCAACAAAACCTGTTTTTGAGTTATAGGCCTTTAAAGATGACATTCCCATAAAACAAATCAAATTTTGGAATTTTTAATCTCATTTCATGATATTTCACCTTGGGACTAAGTGGACTGTCAAATCCTTGAAAGTACTTATTGAAAAGAGGTTTATTTAATCAATAATTGACAGTTGAGCTATGATAATCTCTATTGAATCCTGTGTAAAGCAGGGAACTAATTAGCACATTACTCGGAATATCAATTTAGGAAAAATATCAAGGTATCATTTAGAAAATTATCCATATCTTGAAAAGTATTGATGCTATGTATATAATTTTGGTATCATTTTAAAGCTTATTGTCCTGTGCTTACATTTGTATTCAAATCATGAAATGCCCAAAATGCGACTTGTTCTTGGTTTTGTCGGACGGGTCACATATGCATGACTTCAGGCTGATTTTGCTTGATCACACCACATAAGTCATATTTATTTGGCTAAGAAAAACTGAGCAAGTTTAGTATTGTTAGGGATGGGTTTTCATATCTTTTCTATCCAATTTCAATTGCAATTTATGTAATTAAAATTAGCATGTATATTATGAAACTCAATTATGCACATGGAAACTTATGGAATTGCATTTTCCCTGGTTGTGTAGACATTGGTATTAATTCTTAAGCTTTGTTTTTAAATCTTTGTGAAATCTCTGTTTTCTCTGTCTTTGTTTGTGGAATTATATCAGAATTATCTTTTCCTCTATATTTCAGGTTAATGAGACATTGATGGCTATGAAAGAGAAAGAATTCCAAGCCGGCCTTGACGCAAAACCATTTTCTGCAGCTATGCACTTTATGCTTGCTAAACCACACATAGACAAAAGTGAAGTCTTTGATATCATCAAAATGATGCCAAAGGGTGAGATCACTTTCTCTCTCTCTCTCTCTCTCTGTCAGGTGGCGCTGTGTAGCGCTGCTGTGGTCTTCACAAGAGTACACGCTCACTCGATCTGATGCCAAGTGCATTCTTTGGTTAGAAACCAGCTTCACGTCATTAGTCCAAGATGTTGGTGGACGTCCTCTTCCTCGTTTGCCTTCCATAGCCCCTTGCATTTGACCATAATTAGCTAAACATGGAATGCTCTGAATGAATTATGTATCTCAAAGTTAATTCAGTTCTTTTAAGGTGGAGGTCAGATTTTTTCTTTAAATTCTGTTTCTATCTTATAAGCCCTACTAAAACACTCTGTTCTCTAATTGTATTGTTCCAGCAGTTTTGATGAGAAGCAAAAACATGTATAACAATCAATGGTACTTATATTTTGATTTTACTTTATACAGGTGCTGCGTTGCATGTGCATGATCTTGCTGCAGTAAATGTATCGTGGGTTATAGAACATTTGACAAATCTACCAAACCTATACTACTGTAATATAACGCTACCAACCAAAGGAATTCATTTCTCTTTCTCTTCACAAACACCCAGTCAACCTTTACCTGATTGTTCCAGCTGGGAGTTAGTGTATGATGCTAGGAAGACACATGGCTATTTTGATGAATGGTAAGATACAAGAAAGTACAGGCATTTATATGGTTCCGTGATTTGTGAGTTGTGCACAAATTTACCTTACATCACAAAGTACACATTTCATGGTGATGATGATGTTCACAATCATGACAGTGACTGCTATAGACACTAAAATTATGAAATTACAACAACTGGTTCGAGAACTGCCTTGTTTGATGAAAGTATCAGTATTATTGTTGCTCAAACTCCAATAATGTTTTTGTGATAGATGTCTGCATTTTGTCTCTTTCATCAAAAGAATGCTCATTTAGAGGCACTTATGATTGTAGATGGAATGATAACCATCAATAATATGCCACATCTGTATATTTTTCCTTTTGACCAGGTTGTTTGATAATCTCTCAATGCTGACCAAAGATCCTCATACAGCCTATCCGGATACATACCAAGCTTGGCATAAGTTTGGATCATCTCTGACACCTGTGAGCGATCTTGTATACAGTACCGAAGAAGTCTTCCAAAGTTACATGAATCAAGCTTTACTGGAGTTTTATCAAGACAATGTGCAGTATATAGAAATTAGATACCTTCCACTTCGGTATGCATACAATTCTTCTTTTGAACAAATTCTTGTTTTTGATCAAATGAGTCTTTTCCAAGTGAGAAATGCAACTTTTGTTACACCTGAAAAAGAAATGCAAATTTGATTATATGCTGTCCATGTTTGCCAGTGGTTGAACATGTGTCTGTTTTGTAAAACGTAAATCTACGGAAAGGCAAATAAGACTCAAATGTGGTGTATTCTGTTGTTTTAATCAGATTCCGATACAGAATAAATGAATAAATGAATGAAAAACCATTTTTTTAAGCACAAAATTCAATCAAGTCCCAGGTGCTACTGTCCAGTGTCCAACACTTCTTGTATTGCTTGACAACTGGTGAAGTAATTCAAACAGGAATGTGAGTAATTGATCAATTATTTTCAGTGCTTGTTTGTAACTTTGAATGATGTGAGTAAGTTTCTCAGTTGTATGATCTTGTATGATAAGTTATTCCAGTCCACCATTGTTCATTGCCCGTCCTCTATATGCTCACATGCTCTAAAGAGTTTAAGAGCATAAGAGTTTAAGAGCATGTAGTTTAAAGGAAGGTGACATGATATATTTGGGTAATCAGGTTCTTTAAGACTTATGTTTAACATAAAATGTTGTCCCTTTCAAGCATTCATGCAAAAAGATTGTGTAAATGTTCCTGAATGCGACTAATTCTTTATGGAATTATTGACATTTAATATAGCGTAAATCTGGTAGTCTACAGTGTTTTCATTAATGATAATCATCATGATCATGTAATAAATTGATATCAAATCAAATGGAAGATCTTATTTTTCTCATTAACATACTGAAATTAGGAGTTCCAAATCGGTGTATTTCCGAAGATATCATCAAAAAACTGCTGAATTAGTCAAAAACATGGTATGCCACAGTTGAGACTAATTCGACAGTTTTTTGATGATTTCTTAGGAAATATACAAATTTGTAATTCCTAATTTCAGTATGAGAAAAATATGAGCTTTCACCTGATACCAAAATCTGCATTTTGATAGGGTAAAGTTGGGGATGAGGCTGTCAATCAGGTTACCCACCTTTAAGAGCAAAAGTTTAAGATCATGCCATGGAATGATCTACACCAACACATCAGCCGAGCCTCATCTACAAACACTTTCAAGAAACTCTTAAAAACACACCTGTTTTGATTTTTGGTTGAAGTTGCTTATGTATTTTTGCTTATGTTATTTTTGTAAATGCAATGTAAGAGTGTGACACTCCTCAAATAGTTGGTATGGAATTACAAGTAATTTATGCAATTTGTTATGTAATTACATACGTAATTGTTTCATTGCTTGCAGTTAAAAACAGCCAGTGGAACCAAACAAGATACAAAATATACTCTGAAAAATTCATCAATGTAACAAAAGAATTTGTGAAGCAGTATCCCAATTTCTATGGGGCCAAATTTATCAGTGAGTCAATAAGGTAGGTCAACCGATAGTTTGGTCTAACCATTCTAAACAAATTCAATTAATCATTTATGAAGATGCTTTTGCAACATCAAAAGAACCCTCTCCTCATCAAATTTTGTATGTGTGGTATACAAGTATAGAATGGTAAGGATATTTTTTTTCATGAGGTGAAATATGGACTGTTCCATTCAACTCAGCAGTAGCATGTATACGCAAAGGGGTGGGAGTGAACCCAGTCAGGGAAAATGTACACGGCTTCCACATTTGTTAGTTAGTCAGTGGAAATGCTTCTAGTCTAGGGAAATGCACCTGTTGTGGGGAAATGTATGGGGTACCAATTATGGACAGGGCTGTCGCTAAACCTTGGTGGTGCAGTAGGCAATAGTGACATGGTTAAAAGTAGTTAATAGACAGCTTGAGATTTCCAACGTACATTTATTCAAAATCCCGTCACATGAGAGTGATTTTGAATACATGCATGGCCATTTGAAATGTAGGTTTGGAAGTCGCAAGCTCTCTAATAATGCAGAATTAAAACTTGAAAGAACTTGGTACCCTTTTCTTTTTAGATTCTTGAGTGTCCTGGCAAAAAAAATTAGGGTCAACAATTAAAAAGTTTATTCTGGTCTGATTACAGCAAAGGAACTTAGTTGAACATTTTTGAGCAGTCGGAGGAATCAAGACCAATGGCTCCCACCCTTCATAAACCTGCATACACCAATCAAACAATTATTTTTAGTCTAAGCCTCAGTTCCAGGTTTTGATTGTTTCTATCCAAAATCCATCAAAATATTTTTTGTTTAAATACTCCCTCCCTTCCTACTTTTCTTTCTTGTATACAGGACCGTAGATAAAGATGTGATAGCACAAAACATAAAGGATGCTATTAGTTATAAGAAGTCATTCCCAGAGTATTATGCAGGCCATGATTTAGTAGCAGAAGAAGACACAGGCTATCCATTATTGCATTATATCAAGCAACTTCTTCTACCATCTCAGACTAATCAGTCGCTGCCCTTTTTCTTTCATGCAGGTGAAACAGGTTAGTTTTAATCAAAGTATATGTTTTTAAGTATCTAGAAATTTAAAAATTTACTGTAATCACCATTTATAAGTCACTTTTTCTTTAGTTGGAAAAATCTGGGATTATGATCAGATGTAATCCAAATCATAGAATTTGAAAATCAGAAACCCATCCATAAATTATGACGTTCTAGGTTGATCAAGTATATAGTGTAGTCACTTTTTCTTATGCTTATGACATTTTGATTTTTTTTTGACCCTCCATGTTTTTAAACGTATATATTTATATGTGACCCGCTCTGACAAAACCAGGAACAAGTCACATTTTTGACATTTCATTATTTGTGACATGATCAAGGGGAATGAGTTACATGTCGACCCTGATCGAAAATGAGGTTTACATATGTTTCTAAAGAGGACAATTAGAGCTTTCAGAAACTGAAAACCTCATGTTGATACGACTTTTCTTTGCAAAGTTACGCCAATTTATCATTCGCTGAAAATAATATAAAACAAAAGACCAGCTTGATTGACCTTTTTGGTAAATCCCATAAGCCTTTGCAAGTACACCTGAGAACTCGTCATTTGATGTCACGCCAACTTGCAATGCGCAGTAACGATGTTCGATAAATGATATGTGCATGAGCGCAGATCGACGTGACGTCAAATGACGACATTTCCGGTGTAATACTCGCAAAGGCTTATGGGATTTACTGAAAAGGTCAATTAATATTGTCCGCGGAACTCACCATGATATGATTGAGCATATACTAACTTTTGCATCCATACATTACATCGGTTTTAGTTTCATAAATTAGGTATATATTATTTGCCATCACTGATTTCAAATTAAAGGAAACATATCTTTGCGGTCATTATGGTCACCTTGATTTCAAAATCAACCCTCACTTGGCTATAAGGTCAGGATTTCTGAACTGCTGGCTTATTTATTGTGCTGACTGTATGATGTGATTTGATTTCAACAGATTGGGAAGGTACCTATGTTGATGAGAATCTCTTTGATGCTATTCTACTCAATACTACTAGAATAGGTCATGGGTATGCCATTACCAAGCACCCTGTTGCCATGGAACTAGCGAGAAAACAAGGCATAGCCATTGAAGTCAACCCTATATCAAATCAGGTATGTTGATTAATTTAACCCCGGAGTGAGCACTCACAAGTCTCACATGCAAATGTGGTACATGTTTGTGTGGCGGTCAAGGGTCCCTTCAGGCTCTCCTGCAGTTCCTTAAGACCCACATTTGGATCATGCTTCAGTTCTTTGAGCCTCAAACTCAATTATTGTAGCTCTTTAGCTCAAATTTTGAAAAATTTGGAATTTTTTAGCTCCACAACCTATAATTTGGCCTAGTTTTAGTTAACCTGAGCTCACACTGTCCTCTCTTTTGGGATCAAAGTAGCGCCTCTTTTAATTTAGTTCTCTTTGAGCCAACTTTTGCAATGCTGAATTCAATAACCTTAACAAACAATTTAGTCGTCCAAAATTAGGCACTGCTATTATTACATGCCTACCTATCACACGAGCAGCAGTATATAAGATGTTTAGTCACACTGGGTTGGGGTGATGCATCACCAGATGCTTTCAATGACGTTACTGAAGAAAATGGAGAAACTGACATTGGCATTGAGATATAGACCGATTTGTTTTTCATTGGGTTAGACCATCATCACTTTCCAATAACTTTGTCATCATCTCTTTGCTTAATCTAATCACAGTACTATATTTGTCAATATGATTACAGGTTCTAGGTCTAGTTGATGATCTTCGCAACCATCCTGCTGCTTCGTTGATTGCACAAGACTTTCCATTGGTTATCAGTTCTGATGATCCATCAGTATGGAATGCCAAGCCGCTGTCACATGACTTCTACTTTGCATTCATGGCATTAGCTGGAAAAAGAGCAGATCTGGCTACACTTAAACAATTTGCTCTTAATTCAATCAAGTAAGTAGATCAGCAGATCATTATTTCACTAGTTTATGCTCATATCATATTGTTTGTTTGTTTACCCAGGTTGGTCCGTGAGGGACACATGCTAATACATGGGAAATCCATGGACCCTTCCAAGCTCATACTATAAAACAGCACAAGCCTGGATAGCCAGTGTAGGCTAATAAGCAAATCACAAGGAGCTTAGCGCTTTTTTGTGATGTAACTTCTGTTGTTTAACGGAAAAGTGTTATCTGATCGATAAGTTTCTAGCATGCCCTAGCATCAAATCGCTATTTGTTGCTACCACGTCTGAACCCTTGTAGCGATTATGCAAATGCTACCAGCATTTGATCACTAACTACTCTTAAATCGCACACCACTGCCAGGGGCGTAGCAAGAGCATCAGGGGCCTATGGACAAGGAGCAGTATGGGCTGCTTAGCCAGTCAGTGGCCAAGTTTTGGTTTACGTATAATATAGAGGGGGACCATATTTTGTTCCGATCTGATGTTACTATAGGACATTATTTCTTTTAGCCCCATATCAACATGAAATTTGTCAATTGAATGCTGTTATTGGGTTAAAAGAAAGATGCATAGGGCAATTTGGGGGGCCCTGGACCATCTGGCCCAATGGTAAATCCGGCCCTGCTCTCCATTATCAGCCCTTATTTGATTTTTCGCTTTTGTGCTTGGGGCCCCTGAACCCTCGGGGCCCATGGACTTCGTCCACCCCGTCCCCCGCTTGCTATGCCCCTGACCACTGCTAGTATAATGGTATCAAAACCGCTATTTCTGTTGATCCATGTATGTTTAAGATGTCAAATGATTATGCAGTCTGCAATCCACTGTTGTTTACCTCTACTCACAGGTATGACTGTGATAGAGGTTACTTGTTTATGTTCACTTTCTACAATGCCTGTTTCTAACTTCCATTGAAATTGTCTTCTTCTTAGTATACTAAACTAAACTCCTCAACAAAAGTTTGGAAAGTTTTTTCAAGCATCTATATCTCAGATTATTTGTGACATGCTCATATTGTGTTGCATATTAATGGGCAGCTAATTTATTGCCCTTTACAATAATGAGTGACACCACATTTGAAACAATCACCTTTTTCACAGCTGAATGTAGTGGGTCTCAACAGAATGTGCCAAATTGGCCATTATTCTGTTCTGTGCTCAAACAACACCAGTCACTAACCTAGTGGGTGGAAAAACCATAGGCAGCTACAAAAGGCTACAACAGCCTGTTGGCACCTCCTCCTCATGCTGCTCACCAGCCTGGTCACACATTGCTGTGGGATGGCATTTCATTCTTCAACCTGGATTTGTTGCAGGTCATTCAATGTGGTTGCATTGGCTACTCTGGCACACACAGCACGACCAAGCTGGTCCCACAAGTGTTCAATCGGGTTGCTGTCTGGGGTGATGGCAGGCCATTCCATTCTCTCTACTCCCATATTCTGTAGGTAGTGGCTGATTACCCTGGCTCGGGGCATTGTCATCTTATAGCATTGCAAACATATGGAATTGCACAGAATAATGGTCAATTTGCCACATTCTGTTTGAGACCCCACTACATTCACGAGACGTGTACTCAGCCATGGAAAAAGTGATTGTTTCAAAAGTGGTGTCATTGTAAAGGGGAATAAATTAGCTGTGCAATGATATGCTTGAAAAAACTTTTGTCGAGGAATTTATAAATTAAAGATCATGATCAGTGCGAGCAATAGATGTGATAGGAATTAGCAGAAATCATTCAAGGAATATAAATGACTTTCAAGTGTGTACCTTTTATGTACCTACAAGATCTTTTTTTTCTGTTGCAGATATAGTGCCACAACAAATGCGGAGAAAGCAAAAATGAAAACTATATGGACAATCAAATGGGATGACTTTCTAGACCAAGTGTTGGACAAGTATGGAAAAAAGTGTGTGAAAGAAGAATTTAAATAAATAAATACATTTTGGATTTATATAGCACCTTTTTACCGATTTCAGAGGATTCAAAGCACTGTATTTCGCTGCCATGGTGAATCACCGCAATCAGATTGCATCAGATCGCTGCCGAACCCGGTGCAAACCTATCCGCACTTAGATTGTAACATCCACCAATTACTTGTGCAGCTCCCCAAATTCCATTGGGTGAAGAATGTTTTTGATAACCAAACAACTAATCACCGATTTTGAAAGCAGGGGGAAACCGGAGAAAACCTGCAAGAGCGAGCATGGATCAGCAAATCAAGTGCACATACAGTTTGAACGTGGGACCTCAGTGGCTTGATGGATAGTCTATTGTAGTCTGTGGTGGTTGCTCTTTGACACCAGGCTAGTCACCCATCATTTTGGACGGGAAGTTTTCTCCTGGGACAAGCAAAAATTAATGCCTGTGACATATGCTAAATTCTAAAAATAATGCATGAATAAATTATGTGAACTCAAAACAAGACCAGACTAAATATATCAAGGCTATAGCAATAGCTATTTGAACTGATTGAACCCCCAGAAAGCTAGGTGCAGAGGTCTGGTTTATGTTTTCAGTGTCAAATTTTGGACAGGCGGTTTTGGTGAAAATGATGGGCACTTGTCAAATCCTTGCTAAGACCCTATTTGACACCATGAATTTTCAATTAAGGTTTGGTTTTAGGGTTAGGATTAGATCATTAGAGAGTTATGGTGTAAGAATAGGTTCAAAATAAGTAGAATAATTAGGATCAAGTGTAATAGATTGAGATATTGCAGATGAAATCCATACACTTTTGGAAGATGACCCTAATAATCTTCCACACATGGGGTGTGGATTTCAAATGGAGTCACCCATTCAGGTAACCCACATTCCCTGTGTGGAAGATTAAGTTCATGTCTTCCATAGGGGTGTATATATTTTCAACTGGATAGCCTGTTTTCCAAGTCAAAGATTTTGTACAGACAGTATTCATGTGGACCAAAATAGTATATTTTTGCATAAAATGTATATACTTAATATGCACTCCACCACTATGTTCTAATGTGATGACTTTTTAAGGTTGTTGCATTTCAAAGGTAATTAAATACAGGCTGTATCAAAATTATTATTCTTCGACTATTTTCAATTTTTTATGAATTGTTTTAACCATGTCACTGAGTTCTGTTGGCAAGTATTCAAATTGCTAAGAATTCCAGGTTGAATAAGAATTTTACCCTGTGAGAATAGCACATTCTGTAAAGAAATTGTGCACTTTTTACCAGGTACTTTTTAAGGAAGGTCTTCCTTAATGTTCGCGATTTTTTCACAAGTAAAGAGGTGTATCAACTGGAGTGGCCTATTTTCCAAGTCAAAGGTTTTGTACAGACAGTATCATATCATGTGGACCAAAATAGTATATTTATGCATAAAATGTACTTAATATGAAGCCTATAGAAATGATGCGATTTGACTAGGATATGTATGAAAGCAAGTTCATTTGTTGAATCAAATTTGAATCAAATGATCAAGATCAAAAGGTTTTTATAAACATATTAATTAATTTTTATAACCCTAGTGGTATTATAGTTTAGTATATTGTTTGAGAACAAATTAAGGTAAAATTATGAATGCCAAGTACTGAAATTACCATTTTGTTCACACAGTTGAAACACTTGTGTATCTTGCAAGCATTTAACAAATTATATTGTGCTGCAAGTGAAATTGGCAGTATGACTTTCTGTTATTCAAAGGGCAGTATCCCTAAAATGCAATTCGGTAGATCAAGTAATACAACTCAACCAGTATAATTTACATTCCAAATGAAATAGATTTTATATTTTTAATATTTTCTTGAAAATGACTTAGGGGCTGGCATTTTCTTCAGAGGGGGGAGGTCCCAAATATACTGGGGGTCATAAATTTTTGGAAAGAAAAGTTGGGAGGTCATAAAATTTGTTGATGACCAAAATGTAGGGAGTCACAAGATGACCACAGATAGTGTGTTTATTTTCTTCAAAAAGACTAATTTCAATACAATTTTAGCCTGTTTAAGGAGTATAAGGTGTATCAGCGGTGGTTTGGGGGGGTCATAAAATGTTTGTTGCCGAAATAGGGATGGTCAGAATTTTATTGACTTTTTGTAAATTTGGGACCCCCTTCCAGCCCCCTTATGTGTCAACAACAATTATTTTGATACAGCCTCTATAGCCTTTTCCAATATGAAGCTTATAATACCAATATTGGTTGACTTTTGTCTTTCTTTAAAATGTATAATTATGTTACAACTTTTTGAAATATTTGAAAACTAATTAGCATCAAATGCATATATTGTATGTAAAACTACTAATGTAAATAAATCTAACAAGCATTGTTATGATAGAAAATGGTATATATCTGAGTGTTTGATTACATTGATGTCTGGATGTCTCATTCCTTATAGCACCAGGATATTAGCTATAGCCACCTGTCTGCCTGTCATATTGGACAGGCAGGTTGCTCCTGGGACGGGCAAGATTAATGCCTTTGACAAATGCTAATTTCTAAAAATAAGGTTTGTTTCTAAAATTAATGCTATAATAAATAGTTATAGCCACAGAGGAGTAAGATAAAACAGAGCGCGTACCACCAGTCAAAGTCCCTGTGTATTGTATGCTACCAGTTCTCGCATATTCATGAGGGCCGATTGTTCGACGGTGGCGTGTTCAACAATCACGCCAGCGCTGCGTGCCTTTCGCAGATATCGCGATAGAGCGCTATGCGTGCTTTCGCGATTACGTGATAGACCATGAAAATACGCGGTAATTGCGTAGCAGTCTCGCCTGTCGCATTTCACGGAACAATTGGCCCTCATTATCGGATGAGGCGGAGACTTTGACTGGTGGTACGCGCTCTGTTTTATCTTACTCCTCTGTGGTTATAGCAATAACTTTTTGATCTGACTGAACCCCCAGAAGGTGCAGAGGTCTGGTTTATGTTTTCAGGGTTAAATTTTGGACAGGCAGTTTTGGTGAAAATGACAAGCACTTGTCAAATTCTAGCTAACATCTTGTTATAATAGTACCATCATCATGTAAATATGCAAGTAACATTACCAGTGGCTATAGGTATAGTTTATGCCATGTCACTGGTGTGAGACTTGACTTGTGTTATATCACAAGGGCTCTGATTAAGAGCTAGTAGGGCTCTGATTAAGAGATAGTATCGCTCTGTCCAAGTTGTGAGTTTAAAATTTATTGATCCTTTTTGAAAAATCAGAAGTTCCAGCAAAAAAAAGTTCTTTATAATTAAATTTTTAATCTTAAACATAAACCATGTCCAAGTCCATGCTAAAATGGTTTGAATACTCAAGTCAGTACCCCTAGGCCAGCAAAAAAGTCCTTCATTAAATCTTTTTAAAATGTTAAACACAAACCATGTCCAAGTCCATGAGCTGTGCTGAAATGGTCCGAATTTTACATGCCAAAAAAATCTTTGCCCCCTCCAGTTACACATGCCATATTTTAGGACCCAAATTTAAACCATTATTGTCTTTAATCATGTGATGTGAACATACCGATCGATTTACATTTGAATATTTTTTGATGCTGTGCTGCACCCCGGGGTCACTGGGATTATTTCCCGCCCTCCCCCAACTCAACACAAAAGTTGTTAGCCATGAGTGTTGCCCAAGCTTCAAAATAAGCAGATTTGGACAGGAGCCACACATTTGGAAAAAGTGGCTCCTGGTCCTGTGGTAATCTAGTGAACCAGGGGCCGGCCATAATTGACCCAGGATTTAAATTTTAATTGTACACATTAAATACAAAAAATGATTTAACTGACAGGCTCTATTTGGAAAAAAAGGTAGAGCCTGGTTCACTTGATTATGGTGTGGACCAGGAGCCAAAACTGTCATGACCATTAGGTAAATGGCTCCTGGGTGCCTGCTTGTTTCCAGGCCTGGTGTTACCAAATCAAAGATCCCCTTTGTAATGATTTTTCCCTCTTTGCCCCCATTTTTTTCATGCAAAATCTAGGACATAATATGGCCCAAAACAACCTTTTTTGTGGTTTTCAATGACTAGAATTTCAAACACCCCTTATCAACTTGATGATTGACACTCAATATTGACATAACATTATGGATTTTCCCAAGTAGGTCTACCCCTTCCTACGGTCAAATTCGTGGACAATGCAAATTAGGCCTATATACCCCGGCCTATTTTGCCAATTTCACAGTCCTCGCTACTGGTAAAAAATACCCCTTTTCCATGATATTTGGTAAACTCATCGGGTTACCAACTTTTGTGTTGAGTTGGGGGGGATTTTTTGCTTAAGTAGCAGTTGATGTTTTAGCTTGTTTTGTTCCCGGGGTTTTGTTACACAATTGTAGTGGTTGACTAGATGTTCTTCTTAGTTTTCCCCCGCCCCCCCCCCCCCCCAACTCAACACAAAATTTGACAACCATGAGAGTTGCCAAATTGCGCGGAAAAGGGGTTATTTTTTTACCTGAGTAGCAAGGACCTCAAAATTGGCAAAATAGGGGGTATTCAATTGCACTGTCCGTGAAATTTGACAGTGAAATCAGCAAAATAGGGGTATTTAATTTGCAATGTCCGCGAAATTTGGATAAAAGGGGTACTTGAAAATCTAGACATTTTATGTCAATATTTAGTGTCATTGATAAGGGGTTTGAAATTCTAGTCATTGAAAACCACAAAAAAAGGGTTGTTTTTGGTCAGATTTTGTCCTCGTTTATGCATGAAAAAGGGGGTAAATTTGATGAATTGCAAAGGGGGCTTTTGAAAGATTTGGTAACTCTCATGGGAACTTTTGTATTGAGTTGGGTGGGGGAGATTTACAACTTGAATGCAATCATAACAGGGCCTATGATTGTGCAATGTTAGGGGAGGGGGCTATAAAATAATTATTTTTCATTGTATAATATGTTCCTGGTGTGTATGGTATTTTCAGAGACAAACACCATGCACCAGTGTTTGCCCCTAAATAGCTCCCCTTCAAAAAAAAAATAACAAAAAAAATCATCTGCCGCCCTCTATGGCCAAGTGAACAAAACCATGACAAAACAAAAACACCTGTCAGAAAAACAGGTCATGCAGGTGATGGAAATGGGCCGGTGGTGCGATGGACAGCTGAAAATAATAATCATGATTTTGGATATAGAGCCATACTTCATCAATTGCCAACATTAAGATCACTGCAGATGTTAATAGGTGAGTAGTTTATTGTATTAATTTCATGATGGATCTTAAAAATTCGATCAATCATACTGAAGTAAGCCCGGGAAGTAAGCTTAAAAATCATAAAATGAAATGTTAACCATTGCAATTTGCATTGGTAAACCTAGTGCCGTACTATTACGCTGACTTTCCTATTCGGAGAGGATGTCAATTTCGACATCCTCGTCTGTTTACAAACAGAGAGGTAGACAAAAGACCGTTCCGCTTGTCCAAACACACAAGTATCAGAAAGATGGTCCACAATAGCCATGATAGCGTGATTCACGTAACATGAATAGGGATTAAAAAGCTGTCAAGTAGAACCATGTGCTTCTTTTGTCCAATTTGCCATCAAGATTTCATATGGAAACAGTTCAGACCCAGAACACGATCATGTCAGAAATTAATAATTTGTTCTGGGACTGATTATTCGGACTATGGTAAACCTAGAACACGTCATACACGATCATTATACCTGATCTCATGTACCAATACCTTGTGTATTGGTACATGATTCGGCGGGTATACTTCAGCAATAGCGAATAAGTGGTCGTTTTTTACTCTTTTCAAAACGTCACATGTACACCAAATACAGCCCCCGAAATGGTCTACTTTTAGCGTGCCTTAACTCCGAAACAGTTTAGTCAATGTTAAAAATGCGATCCCCTACCCTTTGCTTACCTTGGACGATGATAGTCTCCTACACAACCAGATTGTGTCGGCCTGACGCTCGTCGATCCTAAAAGTGAGGACAGCGTGAGCTCTTACCTGCGTAAAAGTCTGTTCGACAAAGGCAATAAGGATGATTGACAGCACCGTTCATTGGGCGGAGCCATTACGGCATGACAGCAGACAGGTTGCGCTGTTCTCTGACCTTGACTGTTCGTCACGTAGACATACCATGACCTGGGTACACGTACAAAGCTGGGGGGATGCGACTGCGGCCGCCATTTTGACACGCGGTATCTACTCTTCAGAAAAATTACTTTTGGTGATGTTTTATATCAAACAATTTTCGATAACGGATTTCTACTAGGATTTCAATTTTTTATTAATGAAGGTGCATGTAGTTTTGAGGAATAACACGGGATGTTTCGAAGTTTTATTTTCAACTGGTGGTGTAGGAAGGTGAGTGAATTCGTGAATGAGGCCGGGATTGAGGTTTCGTTGTTTCAACGATCCGATAGTAGGATACAAAACGTAGGCTAAAAAATGTCTAATGACGCCATGTTTACATGAAAACATTAGCTGTTGCGAGGTCAGTGTCGTTGAATTCGTTACCTAAATTCCTTTCAGGATATTCTGATTTCAGTTATTTATGATGTGTACGAAAATTCACCATACATATATAAACTCAAAAGTGTGAATGCAAGCTGTTATTGCTGACAATAGAAACATTGTTGCAAAGTCATTAAAAACAGGTATGTATTACAGACGTTCTTTGGCCGAAACGAGATACAGGCCAGTTAGGCAGTCTAACACGATCATGTCAGAAATTAATATTTTGTTCTGGGTCTGATTATTCGGACTATGGTAAACCATGTAAACCGGGGATGTAACATGACAAAATGTAATAGTACGGTACGGTACTGGTACAGGCCACTACAGCCTTGCTCGAGAAGTCTAGCCAAGTCAGAATTTGCTCACCGATAGCTTCACATTCATTTCTTGGCTAGAGACCATTGCATTCAAAATCTAGTCGGATTCGCTGACGCATGACACGGTGAAAAACAATGAAAGTCAGAAATTCAGAAGTATTACAGTCTTACACAGCCAATCACGACAGGCGATTGCATCAAATATGTTGAGCACTATTAAAAATTACATTTCAGCAATATTTTAGACTGTCCAAAATAGGCAAATCTTGTTCAAAAGATCAGTTGACTCATCGAAATAACTTTCATCCAAATGTCAATAACCATCGTGCAAAAAACTGCACGGCCCTGTCCGACCGAAAAACGATAGCAACGCACTGAGCGTGTTTCTACAGAGCCAAATACCGTTTTGGAAACGGTACGGAACCGTTAATCACTCCGGTGGAAACAGCCTGCAACGCCTTTTTGCAACGCCTTTTTGCCGTTGACGAAGCGGGTAGATTTTCTGTAGAAACAGACCTAAGCTGTAACTTTTTTTCTTCCTATGTAAGTGCAGACATCAAAAAAGAAGATAATCGCACTGCAGTGTGTTGTGCTCTCCGCATCCAAGATATTGCAGACAGCAAAGTTCAGTGCAAAATGTTTTGAGGACAAGCAGAATTCATGCTTTAGTTGTCCTCGGGACAACCTCCATATTTTCCTTATTTCGGACACTGCCTGTCACGCTTGTCCTACGGTCATATTTCCCCATGACATAACGTGCTCCACTGCGCTGTACCTGCTCAACCTTCTTTATGTTCCGTTGAGTGTGTGGGTCCCAAGCCACTGCAGCGTATTCTGCTATTGGGCGAACATAAGTCATGTAGGTGGCTTCTTTGATTGATCTGCTGCAGTGGTGGAAATTGCGTCCCAGGAAAGCACGGGTTGCGTTTGCTTTCTTTGTGATGGCGTCAATGTGGTCGTTGAAGCTAAGTTTGGAATCCACATGCAGGCCCAAGTACTTGGCTGACGAGACAGTCTCCAGGATTTCACCATGGATGATGTAAGGTGTGCAGATTGGTTTGCGTTTATTTGTGATTCTCACGACCTGGCATTTGGATGGATGGAATTCCATGAGCCAGGTACGTTCCCATTTCTGCAGTGCATTCAAGTCATCTTGAAGAAGTGAGGAGTCTGAAGCAGATGATATTCGCTAGTACAGCACGCAGTCGTCTGCGAAGAGACGGGCTTCAGAGCTATTGACACAACTTGGCAGGTCGTTAATAAAGATGAGGAAGAGCAGTGGCCCTAGCACACTGCCTTGAGGGACGCCAGATGTTACTCTCACCTCATTGCTAACTTGCCCATCTATAACTACCTGCTGAGTACGGTTGGTTAGGAAGTCACTTGTCCATTTCAGGATGGTACCATTCACGCCATATATAGTGTTCGGCCTTATGCAGGAGGAGTCTATGGGAGACCTTGTCAAACGCTTTGGCGAAGTCTAGGAGAACGAGGTCAGTCTGGCTCTTCTCATCAATAGTCTTCGCCAAGTCGTGGATGGTGAGTATTAGCTGAGTATCGCAAGATCTCCTCTTCCTGAAGCCATGCTGCGAGTCGATTAGTATGTTGTTCTCGGAGAGGTGGTTAATAATTGCGCAGTAGACAATGTGCTCGCATAACTTGCATAAGATACATGTGAGAGAAATCGGCCTGTAGTTTGAAGCGTCTGCTCTGTTCCCCTTTTTTTAAGACTGGAACCACCAAGGCTTTCTTCCACGCAGCTGGTATGGTGCCCTGGTCTAGGGAAGCCTGGAATAGCAGTGTGATGGCAGGCGCTATCTCTTCTGCTGTTTCCTTTAGCAGTCTGGCTGGAACTCCATCAGGACCGGTTGCTTTACAATGTATGTGGCTTCAGGTTCCGAAGTAGTTTGATGACGCCAGCACAGTTAACTTGGATGTTAGGCAGCGGAGGATGTCTGGTGGCTCCTACGTCAGGAAGCTGGGTTGCTTGGTCGTCTGTGAAGATCGAGGCAAATTGGCGATTTAATATGTTGGCCTTGGTCCTGGGGTCGCTGTGAAGTAGATTACCATCCCTTAAGGAGGCTGTGTACTCTCAGACATGCATGTAGTAAAAGTGCAATAACTTTGTAATTATTCGCACAAATATATAAAAGTATACATTTTTATTAAGGCAAGACATCAATAAATCTTAATATAAATACAGATTTGGGGTAAAAACAACAATTATGAAGAAAATCACAAAAAAGTGAGTTTTTGGCAATATTTGTTAGGTACATCATAACAAAAAACACTCTTTCCAAAATATTTTATTTTGTTTTTAGCTCAATCTTGAGGCTCCATTCCAAAAACGTTTTTTTAATTTTTTTGATATTGGCCTTATTTTTTGAGATGTTGACCATATCAGGCATCAAATCAAATGCCTATTTGCACAAAATGATGCCTAAAATCGGAAATAGACCAAAATATAAAAAAATGAGAAAACCGTTTCTTGAGTCGATCATGCTTTTTACGATGATCATATTTGCTTACCTATACATGTAGATGCTGTATTTATTGAGTTATCATGTACCTAAATCGTCATTTTACCGAAAAAATGAACATTGAAATAATGGCCTTTGAAGTTTAAAGTGGTCACATTTTGCACTTTCATCGAATCTCGCAGGAGAATGCGGCAGTTTTTTATTTTTATACCATACATTACATAAACATCGGGTAAATCCACGGCCCCTTGAGAAGTTTGAGCGAAATCCATTCATAACTTGATATTTAAATCGGGGGAAAGAACTTGGAAAAAACCCACATTTTATCAGCTAAAACGGAGCCATTTGACCACTAGGTTTTTGTGCTTCCGTGGTGTTTCCATAAGATGCGCCGCGCATGCAGATAAGCGTCGCGTATTTGTGCGATACGCAACGCGTGCATGCGTTGTTGCGCGCGTGCACTCTGCTGGTACAACAAAGATTTTCTTTCCTTTTCAATTTCAAACACGAGTGGAATAGTGGAATAAAATCCTTAAAATATTGCAGTTGGAGTTTACAAATCTGGATTTTCATTCCTTGTATATTTATAAAAAACATAACATATATAAGTACAAACATATCAAAAAAACTCAATTTTGCGAAAGAAACAATGTCTAGAGTACACAGCTGCCTTAATGGAGCGACACCAGTCTGATCACATCGTTTGGCTTTTATCAATGCACCCAGTCGCTTGTTACCTCCTGGATCGCTGTTGATGATCTTGGTCAGGTATTGGTTGTATGATTGGCGGCAGGTAGTTTGAGTTTCCTTCTTCAGGCGTTTAAATCTAGACCAGTCAAGCTTCTTATTTGTTCTTCTTGCCTTTCTGTATGCGCGTGCTTTCTTTCTGCAGGTCCTCTTCGTGGCAGTATTGTACCAAGGTTGGTTGAACCGAGTAGTGGTAAGCTTGGATGGCACTTCTTGTAAGAGCTTGTCAAGGAAACACTGGATCTTGTCGGCCAATTCTTCAACAGGTGTGTGGGTGGAATGAATAGAGATGAAATTACTTGCCCACTCCTTTGTCTCAGATCTAATGGAGTCAAAGTCTGCTTGCTTCCACAGGAAGATCTTGCGTCTCACAGGTTTCCGCCTCGCAGCTTGCACATTCATATCCATGTAGACTACGTCATGGTCACTGAGTCCTGGCATTCCGTTGCAGCGATTCATGAGTGATGGACGATTTGTTTTTATCACATCTAGCGTGTTATCAAGACGTGTAGGGAAGTCCACAAGCTGCTCAAGTCCCAGACAGGCTAACAGGTTGAGAAACGATTCATTGAGTTCACGTGGATATTGATGACCAACTACCTGGTTGGATATCCAGTCAATATCTGGTAGATTCCCATCACCACCTAGCAAAAGTGTTCGCAGATTTGAGATTCTGCTGGAAGACGC
The DNA here is from genome assembly GCF_039555335.1 of Amphiura filiformis. NCBI lineage: Eukaryota > Metazoa > Echinodermata > Ophiuroidea > Amphilepidida > Amphiuridae > Amphiura > Amphiura filiformis. The sequence continues at coordinate 58,992,659 of NC_092633.1, forward strand.
AGGAATGGGCTTAGTTGGTGATGACTGAGCTGACGGGGAGCCAGGATTAGACAAATCACAACTGTTGTTACTAACACCTGAGGTGTTTGCATTTGTTATATCACTATCCTCAAGGCTGTAATTGGTTATGATCGAGTCAAATAGGCTGGCCGATACATTAGGTAGGCCAAGCTTAGTACATTCCCATGGTAAATCAGATCGAGCAAGACATGAGAACACCTCATCTGACAATCCAGCGCAGTCGACATGGAACCATAAGTCACATTCTTCACAAAGGATGCACGCTTTGGCACCCTTGTAGTTGGTGCATGCTTTACCGCATGCATAAACTTGCCGTTTATTGAGCAAAATCAGGCAAAATGGCTGTTAATCAAAAGGACGACATGATAAAAACCTTAATAACAGCCTGGGCAACATAACAAGTCCAAACTATTTATGTAAAGCCACGATTTCTCCGTGATACGGAAGACGGAAAAATTCACACAATGCCACAAAATAGTGAAAAACTGTATAACATGTCAAACTTTTCTGTTGATTTACAAAGAAAAGTGATTACATGTATTTAAAATAAAAATGTTAAATGTTGGTATTTATACAGCGCCTTTCACATGTGAACATGTACCAAAGCGCTAAGTTACATTTATTCCGCCGTCATTAGAATATGTCAGCTGCCATGCAATGCCCAAGGCATGCTCATACCTTTGGGCGGCGCTCAATGGACAGTATTCATAACAGCTCCCCATTTCACACCTGGGTGGAGAGGAGTAATCGAGATAAAGTGCCTTACTCAAGGGCACAACACGATTGTGTCTCCGGGGCTCGAACCCGCAACCTTACGATTATGAGTCCTAGCCCGTTCCGCTCGGCCACCGTGCTCCCTTTAGCAGTAATCAACCATTAAACAATCCATTCTAGCATTAATTCTAGGCCTACGATGCAAGATTCTGGCCATACTGCAGTAAAAGGTATACATGACAAAATACACTTTTAAAACATGTTTGTTGGTACGATGCAAATAACTAAAACCAATACAGGATAGAGAGACATCACATGACGTCATTCAGCTTACACGGTATGAACATGCCAACGGCAAAAACCTGTCTGTGGAAACAGCAGGTTAAACGGTAAATATAACGCTAAGATACTGTTATCCATTTAGCGGTAACTTAGCGGAGCGCCTGTAGAAACACGTTCTAGGCTAGCATCGAATGCATTTAACTATCGTGTGCCAAATTGAGTTCTCGAGTAAGGAATATATATGATGATCGATTTTGTTTTTTGAATGGGTCACATACAATGTAAGCATGGCATTTATTTAAGACCCTGTTCACATTAGAAAATTTCTTCATTGGACGAAGATTTATTAATATGCTGAACGAAGATCGAACGAAGACATTGCACTCATGCACTATACACATTCATGAAAATGAACGAAGCTATTAACGCCCGGCTATTATTAAAGCCGGCGAGGGTCACTTGTCACATGATCACTGTCTTAATTTAGGCTGAATTCACTTTCCTTTGTCGAACAAAGCGAGCGTACACATTACAATATTAGCTTGAATTCCATCGTTGAAACAACCTTTTAGCTTCGTTGAACGAAGCAATTTTAATTTTCGTTGAAGGAAGAAAGTGCGTACACATTAGGAAATTAGGACGTTTTAATAATAAACAATTTTTTTATGCGCAGTTGGCATACAGCTTCAGGGGGTATTGAAACTACTTGAAAACATCTAGCAACGGTCAGAGGTCAGGTTTTTTGCTGATAGCCGTTGATTTGACAGGTCTACGTAATGTTGCTATTGCAAGAGCTTGACAGATTCGGAAACCACCAAAATTACCTGGGGCTTAGCTTGAGGGATATCCCCACGTGCTTTGTGTCTAAATGCCAAAAAAATGCGATGTGGAATTTGGCTCAAAATCGCGATGCGGTGGGGAACTTTTGAGGTAAATACTAGGGGTGTGATTTTCGGGTAATTTTGTGCCCGGGTACCCGGCGCATTTTAAAAAAAAGAAGGTTTTTTGGTTTTGTAGTGTCTCTGGACCTAGACCTAAATGCTAGGATCATTCATGGTTGACCTAAAAAAAAATTGAATTTTGCACATTGTTTTGTGTTTTTAATATGAAAATTGATACATACATGTAGTTTTCATGTCATACTCTATTAATGATATCAAAATGCATTCAAATAAAACTGTGCATAAGACTTATTTGATTTTTACTTATGAACCAATTAATATTCATGAACCAACAAAGCGCTCACCCGATCGAAGTTAATAACCTATTGAAAAGGGTCAATACAAAGGATATTCTGAACACATATCGGTTTTGCTGTGCAAAATTCACGATACCCAGTAAAACGTTACTATCTGCAAGTATAAGATATTGATTAAATTATTTGATCAAATATAATTTAATCATTTTCGGAATTAAATCTGCAATGATTTCCAGATGTTGGCAACTTTAAAAATCAAAATCAGCCTTTCTTTTCAGACCGACCCACTGTACCAAATCTGTATTCACTTTTAAAACCAACACAGCTTAACAACCAAAAATCACATTTTAATGAAGTAACTTTTATTTTGTAGCCAGGATTTAAGAGTAGGGCCTATAACCATGGGTAATTAATTTCAATATCCTGGCACGTAAGATAGTAGAGATGTGATGATGGAGGTAGAACTTTTTGAATGACCCTCGTAATAAGAAGTCAATGCACGTAAGACAGCGTTCAAGATTTGACTTACGTTTGGCGGACACGCGTGTGAAAAAAGTATTTAGGGGTGAAAAGAACCAAAATTCTTGAATGTTCATATGTTTCAAGGGTAAAATGTCATCTAGTTTCAGATTTTGGCACTTAAAACTCCCTATCTTTTATAGATTTTGAGGAAAAATCATTTTTTGGTCCGATTTTGGCCGAAAATGGCCATTTTGGGGTGACAAAAATTTTGACTTGCAGATTTCTTGTGAGTATATGAACATGAAAACTATCAAATAGTGCCTAATTTTCTATTCTAATTGTGTAACAAGGGTACAATTGTGATATTAAAAGCATTGAATGGGATCCATATATTTCTTTATTTTTGTAGCAGGGGTAGAAACTTGAGGGTTCAGGTGACAATTGATTTAGAAAAATATACAATATTCGCATCATTTTCAATTTAAAAACGCCATATCTCCACAATGGTATGAGCTATAGGGATGCTTTAAGTGTTTATTTGCTCAGTATTTCATTAGCTAAATGGTAATATAACAAACAAGTAAGCTAGATCTACAGAAAATAAAATAACTTGCAAAATGCTACCCCCACCCCTAAGGATTTTGAGGGCGGCAAAAAAGTCACGGATTTAAAAAAAAAAATAAGTCCTTCAAAATTGGGAGGTTTGAGGCTAAACAAAAGACATGTTGCCCTTACCAATGCCTCCCTCTAGAGCAACATGTTTTTTGTTTAGCCCTGAGTATCCCCATTTTGAAGGACTTATTTTTTTTGCTCCAATTTTTGCTCCAATTTGGGGACTTCGGGCAGAAATATGCCTGTACAGTGCTATGGAGAAAATTTTCAAGTTGATAATTATGCATTTTTTATGTCAGATTCAGTTTCTACACAAAATTTCACCCTAGAAAATGTTCCTTTAAGTGGGATATCTTTCACTTTAAGTTTCCACCATTCTGTCCGCCAAACGCAAGTCAAAGCTTGAACGCTGTCGTAATAAGATATGGCCTACATCGCCGCAAAGCCTGATGTTAACCAAGTCTGACGAGTTTCATCACAGCAAATGCAGTATACAAAGCATTGATGGTTAAATTGAAGAAAGAGAGGCAATTAATAGATATGTTCAGCACATATAAACCTAATCAGTAAGGTACAAATGTAGATATGGCCAAGATATGATACAGAAGCACTAAACATAACACCACTGGGTTGCAGAAAAAAGTGTTCATGGATGTAAACGCGAAAATCTTTGCGACATGAAAGCGGAGGACTTTGTATTCGAAACAGATGAGCCATTACGTTTCACTACCTGGAGAGAATTGATCAAAAATTGAATTCCCTCCTGAGGTTTGTATCTGTTAATGAGTTGACCAGATCACAAAGATGTCATTATAGCTAGAGGCAGTATAAAACACAAATGGGTCAATGAGTTGCATGAAAATGATCTTGTGTGGTATTCAGTTCCCAGGAAGTAAGTTTTGCCTGAGGCAATTTGTGGCTAAATGTTGATCCCTCACTACAAGAGTTATTACCATCGATTTGGTTGAAAAAGGAGGTGAGACATGATCGAATCTCTCCAGGTAACAAAACGTAATGCAAAATCTTTGCTACATTGTACGCCGTGACATGCTCACCAAATGAAGGAGAGAGAATGAGGATGAAGGTCATGGCGGTTCCCAGGATCATGTAGGTGCAGGGCATAATTTAGTCGGTATCGCATCGCAGTTTGCTACTCAATCTAGGTCACTTGCGATTCATTATTTTCGATGCATCGCATATTTTGCGATGCAAAATTTTACCACTTACAAAACATGACATACTATAAACTCACCTTGTTGTCAATAAGAGCTAATAAATTGATATGTGCATGCAACAAAATTAAGTTTGTGTTACTTATTTACCATGTTTTCTTGTTATTTGCCTTCAGGGGTCATAATTTTGGCAGTATTTTGCCTTGTATTTTGCCGTGTGTGCACACAGGATCGCTATAAAACGGCCATCTTTGTTCTTGAATTTTGCCGATGTGTTTCTAGATATATTTTTAGGAAAACTTTTAAATATTCCTAAAATCGGGAGGGAATTAAATCTGCTACTCAAACTTGAGAAACTGCTATACAAGTAGAATTTTGCATAGCACTTTTGCTACGCAAAATCTGATCACTAAATTATGCCCTGTGTAGGTGCCCAGTCATAATGTTTGTATAAAGTAATAATTATAGCAACTCAATTTTCAAAACGCCTCCTTTGGCCTCCATGGACGGATTGTTTCACATTTTCTTTTAAAATGTCACTAATAATAATATTAATAATGATGCTATTTTGCTATTGTTTGACACGTTTCTTAGATTTTACTTTCTCCATGCTTCTACATGAGAATAATGGATCCAGGCGACTCTGCACACAATGCTGTACCTAACACTACACCCAAACCCTATACAGGATTGTTTACAGCTAACTTCTCTGATTGGTCACCAAAATACAATGCATGTAAAGATATGGATGAAGAAGAAAAACATATTGTGAGTAGACAGCAAGGGTTAGGTGCAAGAAAGCCCATCTATAATAGCTGCCAGTTGTCATGTACAGGGTGAGTCAAAAAACTGCAATAGAGCAAAGAATCAATATTTATATAAGAACCAGCTCGAACTTTCCCAATATTGAAAAATTCTATAAATGCTACACTCAATGGCCACTTTCTGTGAAAATATGAAGTGAATCGTGACTACCGCTTAATTTTATGAGTCCTTTTGCTGCGATACCCAATTTCGTTATTTGTCCACGAGGTACCATGTGTTTTGAATGAGAGCACACAGTGCACGGTAAAGACACCATATCTGAAACTGACTTTAACTTAAATGAGGTTGTTTTTGCGTTATATTAATTTCTTTTTTTCTGTTCAAACAAACTTTCTAACATTACTCTAAGTCCTTCATACCTCACTCGACTCCAACACCAGTTTTTTAATCCCAATATGTCCAACTTTTTGGATATTTTGAAATTCACTCCACTTCAATTTATGCAAGCATTTCATTTTGACATTTGAAAAACTCGCCTACAAATTTGTATATTTTTGATAGAGAATAAACATCTTTAAAGTAAAGGTAAAATGAAAATAACAACAAATAATGTTTCTTCTCCTTAAACAAGACCAAGGGCAATAACACTTTGAGTGCTCCATTTTATTTTAATGCCAATGAGGTTAAGAAAATAGCAGTTGTTCCAAATCTACCTAACACAGAGTGGGCTGACATTCAAATTTTAGATGTCTCTTGGACAAACATTAAAATTGGGTAGCGCTTATAAAATGTGTCATAAAAACAAAACGGTAAATGCTAATTCCTAATTTTTTCACACAAGGTCACTGATAGATATACCATATATAACATGTTTTAAAACCTAAAAAGTTCAACTCGGTTCTTAAATAAAAATGGATTCTTTTCTCTATTGCACTTTTTTTGACTCACCCTGTATTTATAAGATGTGTACAATAAAATGCAGAAATGAGTCAAAAGTCTGTTGGGCAGCTATTGTATAGATCTGGCCTTCTTGCACCGACCAATTGATATCATTCAAGAAACATTTCATTTCACAAGAAAATACTGTATTCATTCCATTAACTGCCCAGGCTAAACAGTCATTAACCCCAGACGGAGACAATGAAACGCAAGGAACCATGAATTTTTGGTCTACTTATTGGCCATCAGGATAGACAATAATTTATTTCATATAAATTTGCAAAGATTCCAGCCATTACATCATTAAAAGCAAAGGGTTTGTACACAACCCTGAATCAACAAGGATGCCTGGGATTCCAAGATGAGAGCAAAACAGCTCGACCCAATTTTGTTCGACAGTAAACACCCAACTGAGGAATCTGAACCCCAAGGAAAATCCAAAAGGGAAAATCAGAAAGATGGGATTCCAAGATAAAAGTAAAATTACTCAACCCAATTTCTGTTCAACAGTAATTACCCTACTGGAGAATCCGAATCCCAATCAAGCACAATCAAAAGGTGAACTCCAGAATAAGAGTAAAATTACTCCACCCAATTTCTATTCTACAGCAAGCGGTGCTGAGGAACGTGGTGCTCACACAAACCCAACAAAGGGAATTTATAATGGCTGGAATTTTTCAATCAATTAATTTTCATTCTGTGATTAGTGCATACAAACAGTTGCTCAAGGTTGGCACCTTGGAGATTCCTCGAGGTAATCCTACCTGGAAGAAATACAAAGACTGAAAGAATGAATGTGAAAGAATATTAATAATGGATATAGGTATACAAGTGCATATAATTGGACGATGTAAGCTAAAATAAAACAAACATCTCCACACAAGTTTATTAGGAATGGAATGACTGAGAAACTTGCCAAAATCCCCCCCCCTCCCCCTCCCCTTTAAAGCTGAAAGCTGAAAATTACTCTTTTGGCAAGAATCTCAGTGCACCTGGTGGGTAGTGTTTTGAATTTGGCTGATTGTTAAAATGAACTAGCGCATTGGACATATTTTGTCTTAATAGAAGTAATCCAAAATCTGAGGGGTGAGTACAATCGTACTGGTAAATAGGTCTGCCATGCAAGTTGCGTAGTTTTGACGCGAACACCCCGGAATGCACAATGACATAAGCATTCTCTCCAAGCTTTTCCCTACAAATTTTGTGGGCCCATTTATTGATGGTACGATGCGCATAGCGCGCTTTTCCTGCCCCATCAATTGACTCTTCTGGATAGCCAAGCCGAGTAAAATATCTGACCATATTATGCGCGTGTTAGGCAATAGAGCTCTCAACCCTGTTAAATTTTCTTTAACCCTTTGACGAATTTCCCATAATGGGGACGAAAAAATATCATTGGTGCCCACACGTATTATAAGCGTGGTCGGTGAATGTGCCCGCTTGGCGGATATTCATCAGTCTTGTCACTCGCCCACTAAATCTACACAATGTCCGCCTGGTAAGCCGTTCCACAACACTTTGCCCCCGCCATGGATTTGGACCTGGTCTTTTCCCGCCGGTTAATAATGGAGTCGCCAATTATCCACGTGCGCATATTTTCTGTAACAATAAATAGCAAAAAGAACCAGGAAACAGCAGGGCAAGTATAAAGACACATAATTATTATAATTCACAAGCATGTAAGATTCTTTCTCCACTGTCCTTCTTTCCGATCTAAAATTTCTGTAAAACTAAAAAGGCAAAATTAACACCTTTGTTAAACAGTCTCTGGAACAATTTGACTGCCATTATATACTGTCCCTTCCGACATTGTCTGGAGTAGCTACTCGGACGACGCTGCAAGTAGATACCTGGGGCTAGGGAAAAAGACAGTATAATATTAGGTATTAATTAATTTTATCTTACTTTTTACTCCACTTTATGGAGTTGATTGGTTTGTAGGCCTTGCAGGAAATTTCCTGAAACAAAACACAGTTCTTATTAATTACTTTCCACATTAAATTTCTATCATTGTTACCGAGTAGTATACTCTAACAAGTCATAGCGCAGGTAGGATACCTGGATGCATTATAAATTGGCGTTCTTTACCTTATTTATCCACTTAACTTCCAAACTTTTGCATTGACTGGGTCCTATGTCCCAGATAGTTATTTGAAATGAGGAGGGGTAAGATTTTCTTTGAAATCTACATGCCACTAACGATGCTCTGTGGTCTTATGTACACTTGAAAGGCATCCGATTTCCATCTTCCCATACATTTTATTACTTCATCTGAAAACCCACTTGAAGCTGCTGCAGTCGCTGCACCTATTCTTAAACTATGGGCGCTAAAATATGTGGGGCAAAGGCCTATCAATTTGATTCCCTCTTTTAACATACGTGTAAACTGGACGTGATGTTAGTGTTTCTTTATTGAAGTGAATAAAAAGTGGACCTTTTCCTACAGGTCGTGACTTTAGGTATTCAGCCATTGCCTTTACTGGACATAAATCTGCAATAGATGAACTATCAATCTTTAACTGTGCCGTCGCTCCCCTTTGATCCGTCTTGGACCCTCGAATTGTAATTAACATGCTTGACCCTGAAACTTCTACGTCATCAACTGCTATGACTCGGGAATTGTATATGTCATGATTGCCTGTTTTTGAAAATTCTCCTATTCTCAAAAACCCAAAAAGGCTACCAAAAATGCTGCCTTAAACATTTCAGCCTCGTACATCGATTTGCATATGGATGTTAATTTATTTATAATTCCTTGAAGAATCACTGGACTAACTGGAAGCCTAGCATCCTCTCGGGATTGTTTCTTCTACACCCTTCTTTCAATTTTTAATGAAAAAATTATCTGATGGATCCTGCCACCCATTAATCTTATGCACAAACGCGAAGCGCTGAAATGGCCTGATTAATTGATGAGGGGCAAAACCCTCTATGGACAGGAATGCTATGAATGCGAAATATGCTGTGAACCTACTGGCCAGCATTGATTTAACTGATACGGAGTTCTGAACAGGATGAACTTTTCTACACTTCTCTTATAAGCCACCGACGTCCCTGTAGCCATTGACGGTTTTATCAGTCGTTGTGATTCTACGTTTAAAGATTCCACAGAAAACTTGGCACCGGAGTGCTCTCTGGTACTGCTGTTGGCGCTTAGCTGTCTGAACCTCCCATCTGAAATCGTGAAAGAGCATCAGCGATGTTATTCTGCTTGCCTGGGATATGCTTTGCATAAAAGGACACATTTGATTTTAAACATTGCAAAACAAAGAATCTTACTAACTTCATGATTTCGGGGCATTTTGATGTCTGTTTATTAATGATCCTCACTACCGGACTGTTGTCTGACCTTATTAGAATTCTTTTTCCTGCAAGCTGTTTGCCCCATAGTACCACTGATACTAAAATTGGGAAGAATTCTAACCATGCTATGGATCTACTTCTGATTGATTCATTTGGCCATTCACCTTGAAACCACATGCCTTTTAAAGAACCCCCATATCCTACTCTGCCACTTGCATCTGTAAAAAGCTGTATATCGGTTTCCTCGGACCAAGCTTGTTCTGGAATCATCACTGATCCGTTAAAGTGCTCTAAAAATACCACCCACATTTGTAAATCCTTCTTAGCGCCTGCCGATAGTTTCAGTTTACACCAAGGCTTTCTAATGCCGCATGTGAGATCAATTAGTCTGCGTAAAAATGCCCTTCCTGGGGACACTGCTTTACACACAAAAGATAAAGACCCTATTATAGACTGCAAATCTTTTAAAGACACGGTAGATGCCTTTAATGCATCCTGAACTTTCTTCTTTATGTCGTCTAATTTGCTTTGTGGAATAGCTATCATTTGCTTAACAGAATCAATTTCCAAACCTAAGTAAGTCAACTTAGAAGTTGGGCCCACTGACTTTTCTTTGGACAGGGGAACTCCCAGATTTTCACACACTTCCTCAAATTTTGCAACTAATCGCGCACAAGATATTTGACTTGATTCATGAGCTACAAAAATAAAATCGTCACAATAATGACTTACTCTCTCTGTTGCTGCTTCCCTTTTTACCACCCATTCTAAAAATGTAGAAAATTTTTCGAACAAAGCTGGTGAGCATGAGGCTCCCATGGGTAACGCCTTATCAACAAAAAAATTCATCTCCTACCTTCATACCTAACAGTTGAAAATCGTCTGGATGAACGGGTAATAACCGGAAGGCTGACTCTATGTCAGCTTTAGCCATGAGGGCGCCCTTCCCAGCACTGACTACAATTTGTACAGCGGTGTCAAAGCTTGCATATTTAACTGTACACATTTCAGGATCAATACCATCATTAATTGAATTACCTTCTGGAAATGAAAGATGTTGGATTAATCTTACTTTCCCAGGTTCCGATTTTGGGATTAGGCCTATTGGAGATACTATAAGATTTGCAATGGGTCTTTGATAAAATGGACCCGCAAGACGTTTTAAATTGACTTCCTTCATTAATTTTGTTTTAGCCATGATTGGGTCAGCTAATACCGATTTTAAATTTGGAGAGTCCCTAGCACACCTGTCTCCCTGAAAACCTAATTTGAAACCAAAAGTAAAACCTTCCCCTAATATCTTTGCTGCTTTTTTGTCAGTGTATAGTTTCAATAATGGCATCAGCTTTTCTACTTTAATTGGTGATGGATATTTGCAGCATAGGCAATTTTCTTGCGTAGTACACATTGCACTTTTACTTGAATTGTAATTGGCTTTGCATCCCAGATTTTTTTACACTGAGCATTCCATGGCCAAACTCTTGGCACCTTTGACACTTGTGCACGTATGGGCAATTTTTTCGAGCACATGATGATTGCTTGTTGTAGAGATAGCAGATTCCTTTGCTTCTCCCTTTGAACCCAGAGGGGACAGCCTGTGATTGCTCTTGAATTCTAAGTTGGGGACGAAACCCCCCAGTAAGAGCCCCTCTTTGGCGCCAGGATGATGTTGATGATGAGCGATTAAATGGGGATTTAAATTCACTCTTTGAAGCTGCTACGTATATCGCCCATAGCTCACCGTCAATTACTGACCATGATTGTTGAGGTCGAGACTGTTGTCTCATCCGAAATTGTTGGTCATATGACCTCCAACCCCAGCCCCCAAATCTATGTGCTGCCGTTCTAATAATTTCAGTGTATTTCAGAATTTCCTGTACCCTGGTTGGATGTGCTTGTAAATAAATTGCACTGTAAATTAAGAACGCTGATGTCCAAGAGTGGATTGAAGTAATAATTAATTTGTGCTTTGTGCTCTTCCAACAAATCTGGCCCTCTTTGTCAACAGATAGAGACATGCCCTTATCATCATCTATGAGATTGCTCGGATCGCTTTTATAGAGCAATTGAGCCAAATCTATATATTCCCCATTAATGATCTTCGTTTTTCATAGTTTGGGGCACTGAGCTTCCTAATGGGCTACATATTGATGTCAAAGGTGTAAAACCCAGCTGTTGCTGATAAATATTATCTGCCATGCCCGCTGTCGGATTGTTTATGAAGTCCGAGTGAACAGGCAGGTTGATTAAAGATTGAGCCATTGGCGTAAATGTACTTGGGGCCCCCGTATTACCTGTACTACTCGACCTATTCTGCATTGGCACACTTGGACCCGGTTGAGCCATTGTAAAATTTGATGGCCCCGGATTACTCGTAAATCCTATTTGTGCTTGCATCGGCCTATTTATACTTATAGTTGACTGTTGCCCAACATTGTTGTGGGTCGATGTCCCCGCCAGTGGGTTATTAACCTGCATATAATTTCCACTAACTACATTACCACTGCCTGTATTATTAGCCTGTCCTATTGGTACATTGTTACTATTATTCACAAAACTTGCACATGTTTGTGCTTGCATTGGCAAATTAAACGATGATTGTGTTCCCGAAATATTGCCATGGTTTGATGCTACTGGATTGTTAGCATGGACATTATTTCCGACTACCTGACCAAGTGCATTTTCTACGCATTGAACCTGAATTGGCATATTGCTACTACTAATGCCCGCATTATTATTATTAATCATGTGTACATCTTGCCTTACTATTTCCATACCTGCTAAAAGCCTGTCTGCAACTGACAACGGCTGACCTTGATGTACTTGATTTCCCAACAACTCCTGGTGTTGCCCCACCGCTGGTGGTACTTGCACTTGTGCAGCTGGTACTTGTCGTTCCAGTTCAGGTTGAGGTTCATGTACAACTTGATGAACGTTATGCTGACCTACATGTACGTTTCTACCTTGACCAACGGCAACGACTGGTATTGGTTGCTGTCGTGGATCATCTCGGCTTGGTCAGCTATGGCCACGGCCTGGTCATCCCCTGGTATGGCTTGATCGGGTTCATTTTGTACTAAGTTCCTAATGGCGTTAGCCTGGGCTCTTGTTTGTCTAACGTTACTGTTCACTCCACTCGATGAAGTTGAAGCTGCATTCACGTTCATTCGACGCAAATTTGATGGCTGTTGTTTTGATTTTCTTTTCGTCGTTTGCCTTCGACCCATGATATCAGCTATTACAGCTTATTACGTACGCATTTACGATGCTGCTAATATATATAGCAAATTTAATTTGATTTTTCCAAAGACAATTGCAATTATAAAAATTGTAAAACGATAAGTAAAAATTTTCCGTCTATCCTGACTGGAATCCAATAATGCAATGAATTAAATCGCCGAATATGACGACCTAGCGCAATTGAGAGAGCAGCTCTGATTGGTCAAAGCTAAAGCGTCATAGAGCCATGGAAACCCCATGAAAAATCTGACCCGGAAATGATCGCGACCTAGCGATATGAAAGAGCAGCTCTGATAGGCCAAAGCCCAATAGCGCCAAAATTCATGAAAACCCCGGGAAAAAATGACCCGATGACCCGGAAATGTTCCGCATGGGGTCAAAGTTGTTTTCTTACTGTTTCACGTTAGAAAACTTTATTTTGGATGGGTGCTTATTTTTTTCATTGTGCACATAATTGACCTTTTCGGTAAATCCCAAGCCTTAACGGGTAGACCTGTGATGTTGTCATGCTGGTACTGCACACTTCATTGCATTGAAATGCGCAGTAACTATGTTCGCTAAACGATTTGCACAATGGTGTGATGTCAAAATATGATATCTCAGGTCTAGCCGCAAAGGTTTATGGGATTTGCCGAAAAGGTCAATTGCATACGTAAAAAATTGCCCAAAATATTCATCTATCATCATCAGTGTGCCATATGTTTCGGACCGTGTTCCAGATTTGCATGGGCAGTTAATAATATCAGTTTGCTTGTTGTAAAGACAAGGGAATTAATTGTGCCATTCTTTAGAATGCAAAAAATTACCATTTTTCTCACTTTTTTGCCATGTGTGGGGTTCCCAATGGCCCTCAGAAATTCTGGCTTATTTCGAGGCCTGCAAGTATGTATACAGTGTGTTACTTAATTGGCACACCTGACACAAAGTCTACACAGAGTAATAACACATGTAGGAAGACAAACCAGGTAACACAAAAACAATGCACATGTATGTATATCACTTCCTGTTTGCTTCTTTTCAGCTTTATCAACTTCACATAATCCACATAGTATTTGCCTCAATTAGCGTAGCAGGTGCCTTGTCTATTATTGTGTATTCTGTATGGAGAAGATCTGTTCGAACATCAGAGGTAAGTAAAGCACTACATTCTGTCTCACCTGGAGTTTGGTAATGTGACGTCAGCATGCGCATATTTTTGGGGGGCTTTGGGGGCGCCAGCTCCCCGTGGTCAAAGTAGGGGGCGGCAAAAACGAAGGGGCGGCGGAAGAAGAAGGGGCGGCGGAAGAAGAAGGGGCGGCGGAAGAAGAATTGGGGCGAACCAAAACAAGGGCGACCAAAAGAAGAAGGGCAGCCAAAAGAATAAGTAAAGAAAAAAGGGCGAAAAAATTTGAAGAATTGTGAAAAAATGGTACTATACATTGCTTTTAGGGCGCTAGCGCCTAAAATCCTTCAAACCACCGGAAAAAAAATTGGGTCAACCTTTTCGGGCTGTTGAGGAAGGGGCGGCAAAAATGTGATATTCTTCAGCCCCCCGGGATAGGAGCGGCCACGGTACGCCACTGGTCAGTTAGAGCTAACGGAAATGATTTGTGTCCAACAATAGGATATCCGATATTGATATTCCTTGTACCAGCCAATAGCCGATCTGATTCGACATTTAAAACAAATCAAAAAACAAAAACAGCTTATATACCGGAGAAATACTGCTAATAATAATAATGTTAATAATAAACATGCTTTTATTATAGCGTCCAATACCTGAAGGCTGCAAGGATTTTTACAATAAGAAACAAATAATAATAAAAGAAATAAACAACTAAGTATAACTAAACGCTAAGTACTACAAAATATAAATTGTCAAAGCGGGATAAGGATAGCATGCACAATTTGATACTGTGGCCAACAAAATATGCACCTGCTGCACTACCAAAGTCAAGGTGAAACAAACAATATCAAAAACATTTTGGCAGGCCTTGTCTTTTGAGGAGTGCGAGTGTGATTGCACTCCTTAAATGATCCCAAGCCTAAAAAAATGTGCAATTTTAGCACTCCTACAGCACTCCTAAATGTCTTGAGGAGTGCGATTTGTAGCACTCCTGGATATTTTAAAAGACAAGGCCTGTTTTGGTATACCAGTAACCACATCTCTATACATTATGCAATTGGACTAAAGATTGAGAATAGTCATCTTTTATTTATTTATTTCTTCTTTAACCTGGGACATGCAATCAGTGACCAGCACTGTTCTCCCTTGCTGCCCAGGATACAACACAGATAAACAACAAACATGAATTTAAAAGTATTTAAAAATATACATAAAAGTCATAAAATTAATACCATATACATTATACACATACTAGGTACAAGAAATTTAAATAACATAAGATAATTACATTTACAATGTGCTACATAAAAGAGATATTATTGCAAGTTAGTATATATGTTCTTGAAAACATTTGCATTGACAGGAAGGGGATTTTTAATGTTTCGGGAAAGATCATTCCAGGCCTTAGCCCCCTGAACAGGAAAGTTCTCTTGCCAGTCTCAGTGCGCATCTTATTTATAACCAGATTCCCAGCGGTCGATGATCTGAGAGTATGATTGCTATAAGCATCAATACACTTGGTGAAAATATTGCACAGGTTGGGGGTACCAGCCCCCAAGACATTTAAAAACATTGAGACAGATATGATATTACTGACGATCAGAAAAAGTTTCCCAGTTTAAGGAATCAAAGACAAAATGAGTTGGAGTGCGATTGGGACACCAATGATTGCTCTACCGAGACGTTTTTGATGGCGATCCAACCTGTTCAGGAGAGTTAAGCCTGCATTTGACCAAATTAGATCACAATAATCAACTTTAGGTAAAACAACGGATGTATACAACAACTTCAGGGTGTCAACAGCTAAAAAATTTCTGATACGGTAAAAAAGACCAATATATTTATAAAGTGACATGCAGATTTTATCAATTTGGTGTTCCCAAGTTAACCGCTGATCAAAAATAATGCCAAGATACTTAAAATGTGGGACACATTCAAGGGGCTGATCTTTGATATGAACAGTAAGAGGACCAGAGGATGCAAGTTTACGAGCAGATCCAAACAGCATAGTTTTGGTTTTATTAACATTCAATGTGAGCCTATGTTGGTGAAGCCATTTAGCAACACTTTGCATACCAGAATTCAATTCATTATTTACTTCATCAATGTTTTTACTGGCAAAGAAGATGGCAGTATCATCAGCATAAAGGTTTATTTTGCAATTCTTGATAACTGTAGGGAGATTGTTGATATATATTGTAAATAAAAGAGGCCCCAGGATTGACCCCTGGGGTACCCCAAATGTCACAGGTGCGAGTTCAGAAAGTGAATTACCTACTTTGTTTCAAATTGCCTGTGACAAACTTATTAATGTTTTACAGAAATAGCAGCACATTGTCCCTTTGTTTTCATGTTGTTTTTGTCATTGAATATTTTTATTGTATTTCATGCTGTAATGCAATGAAAATGGATGGTGTACTGTGTGCTGCTTAGTCAGAGGTTAAGTTTGAGAGGCTAACATGTGCCCTCACCAGGGAAGGGTAAAGTACCGGTACCACAAATACAGTTGTGTTTGGCCATTAAAACATTGACTTACTATGTAGCCTATACTT
Source organism: Amphiura filiformis (assembly GCF_039555335.1). Lineage (NCBI taxonomy): Eukaryota > Metazoa > Echinodermata > Ophiuroidea > Amphilepidida > Amphiuridae > Amphiura > Amphiura filiformis. The sequence goes on from NC_092633.1 coordinate 59,009,024, forward strand.
TTGTTTTAGAATAATGTGTGCATCATTGTTGAAATTTGTTTGTTTCTCTATGTAGGTGCGACCACTGTTTCACCTGTCATTAGCTGATGTACTGTTGGCGATTTGTTGGATAGTAGGTGCTTTTCTATGGGACAAACCAATGGACAATGCTATGATGTCATTTAAAGCATGTACTATATTACAGGCAGTCACAGAGGTTTGTATTTATGACAGGTTATCATCCATATGAATATGTAATCATATTTTATAACTATTAGAAGAGGTCAGATTGATTTCCTTGGGAACCAAATTATTTGCTGGAGAATATAGTGAACGTTGCTACATGTAATTTTAATATTCATAAAAGTGCTTCAAAAATGTCTTGCTTTACACAAAGTTCTATACATAGTATATAGTATGTTGAAGCTTCAGTATCATGCACAATTTATGCTGAAACCATTGTCACATTTGCTTATTGATTAATTGTAAACAAAACAAAAACATGCATATCTGTATTGCTTGTTATGTTGTAATACAAGATAATTTTGAATAGCTCTAATATAGGACAGAGGTGGGTCCAAAGGGCTGTCTGATTTCATTTCCAATTAAGATAAACATTTCAGTATGACATCACTAATTTGGCTCTGGTTTCAAATTATGGTTGAACATAGTCCATAAGCAATGACTTACAATGGAGAATGCAGAGATTCCATCGTGTTATACATGTATAACCCTGATACTGCCAAATCTGACAAAATCTAACACAGAAAACCAGTGTGCATGCAAGCATTCCATGTGATACCATGACACAATCACCCTAAGTCATATATGCACGGAATCGCTGACCAGGGAAACCCCTATGGCTACTGGTCAGTCATTGGCTTTTTGTTTCTTCTTTCCCTTCCAATACCAAAAACCTCATCAGGTGTTAGGGTTAATTAATGTGTTTCTCTTAGATTGATGCCTATATTAACCCTAATACTGCCAAATCTAACAAAATCTAACACTGAAAACCTGTGCACCTGCATGCATCTCATGTGATGCCATGACGCAATCACCCTTAAAGTCATATATACTCACAGAATCGCTGGCCGGGTCAGCAAAACCCTAGTGACTTCTGGTTGGTGATCGGCTGCTTGGCATGCAAGGGGTTTCTAAAGGTTCAAATCCCAGGGTACCAAGTGACTTCTTTATTTATCTTCTCTCCTCTTTTGGGTTTTCTTTCCCTTCTGATAGCAAAACCCCATCATGGTGTTGGGGTTGATATTAAATGTTGATTAAATATACCTATTATAGGAGGGAAAGTAGTACACCTGATTGTCATGCTATTTGCCCAGTAGTGTTTATTGGAGTTAAATGATAGTGAACAGTACAGGGTGTGACACATGTCTCTCAAGCATGTCCAAATGTGAAAAATAGAGGGTGTGTGCTGCATATAGGCATGTTGAGGGCAACTAGGGCACAATATGCCACAGGGGAAGGTTCCTGCTTTGCAGTTCTCTCTTGTGTGGGCCACCATCCCCATCAAGGAGGCACCCAATTTGGCAGTAGTCATTTGGTAATAAGCACATGCAAAAGCCTGTATGCATTCTAAGTTCAAACAATATCGGATTGTGCCTTATAGAGTTAGATGGGCTTTCTAAGAGAGATTGATTAGGCTAATCTAAAACATAATTTGATCTAAAACTGAATTGGCTGGAAGTCACTGCCAAGTCCTTCCACTTGAGATTTCCAGTGGACGTTTATTACTTGAATGTTAAATTCCATGAATTGTGCCAGTATGACATTACATTTTGTTTCACTTGTTCCATTTCAGATGTTTAATGTAACAACGTTCTACTTAACAACCAATTATGCTTTAAACGTGTATATCAGATTAAAAGACAAGCTGCATCGTTCAAGAGGACAACAACTATTATTGGTAAGGAATAGCTCATCTTTAGTTGACCAATTTATAGTATTATAATCAAAATATTTAATTCTCAATCATGCGAAGACTGATCAATTGGTCAGTTCTCAAACAGCCACGCTTACTCTTCTTATTTTGCATCTTTGATCATCATGCTCAGATGTTGAGCCAAGAACTCAGTGTTTCGTTTTGGGACTGAGCTTTTACTGCCTATGCTCCCAGATTGTGGAATAAACTACCAGGTCAAATCAAAAATTGTACTTTTGAACAGTTCAAGAAGCTTCTGAAGAGCCACCTACTTCATGATGCTTATTAATAGTAGCTTTTGAGCTATGAGCCCCATTGAACATTTTGTAATGATTTTGATGCTAGGACATAACACTGGCCACATACGCATATTTTGGGGGTGCGAGCCCTCGAGGTAAAAGCAGAGGGCGGCAGGTAAAAGCAGGGGTGGCAAAAAAGAGGGGGGCGGCGGAAGATGAAGGGGCAGCAAGAAGATGTATTAAATAAAAAAGGGCGGGGCAGAAGGGGCGGCAAAAAGAAATATTAATGAAAAAAGGCGGAAAAGTATGGAAATACTAATGTAACTATACCTTTTTGGTTACCAGCAGGTTGGGTGAGGGTTATTGGGGGTGTAACACATCAAATTCTTAAATATTTAAAAAAAAAATGTTGAGAAAATTTTCCCCACCTCCCACCCCCACCCCACTTTTTAGATTCTAGAGCACCATCCTGGCTGGAAAAAATGGGGTCAACCTTTTTGGGCTGTTGCTGCAGGGCGGCAAAATTTACTTTTTCTGAGCCCCCGGGTAGGAGCGGCCACAATACGCCACTGGGCCAACATACCAATAGAATCAATCAATCAGGGGTGTGAGTATGCAGATGTAGATCTATGCTTTGGTTTTGCTGATTGGTTGCTTTGTTACTTAGGTGCATTTCCAGCATTGCTGAGTGGGGGTCTGTTATGGAAAGGAGTTCTTATATAAACAGTCCTTGGCAGTGGTTATTGGTGTGAACAAACAAAACAAACAAACAAGAGTGCTTGGCAGCTGAAGTACTGTATGGTCATTACATTGTGTGCTTGACACAGAAATAGCTGTGTGTACCGATTGGACTCAGATGATCGAGAATTAGATATTTTGATTATTATATTAGAATTAGTACAATTGTGGTTGTTCATTACCAATCTATTAATATTAGTGCAATTGTGGTGTGTGCAGCTGAAGATATATATCTGTATTATCATGTGCTCAGATTGAATTGAAGAGTACAATGCAAACAATGTTATTGATATAATATGATAAAGCTATTAGAAGTGATATCAAGTCTGAATGAAAGCATACTGATAAAGTTATCGGTGTATTTTTTCCGGATTTTTTTCTTTAAAGGTCGAGGACAAAATAACTTTCTCAAAGCTAGATTAAGTAAACTTTGAGACTTGTGTTCAAAGAGTTACCAGACTCAGTATAGTGAGTAGGATTAAATTTTACACAACTGGGCACAACTTTATCACAGTAGCCTCATACTGAGCATGTACTTGTTCAAAACAAGCCCTCACCCAACTATTTTAAAACTCAAAAGCAGGTGTGAAAATTTTGGATGCATGGTGTAACCTTAAACAGATGATTAGCATAATTTCAAATTATGGTAATGATACAATATTTATGGGCATCGGTAAGATGGGTGCAGTGCCAACAGCAAGTGTGGTCTGCTGATTGTTTAAGTGGGCTAGATTTTGTGAATTTGTGTACATAAGCGTCTTGGGAATTCATTGATGCACATATGTGACACGATCAAGGGAAATGAGTCAGATGTCGCTAATATTGATTTTGAGATATTGGCAGAGAAAGTGTTAAAATTCTTTTGTTTTATATTGTTTTCCACGATTGATAAATTGACACAACTTCGCAAAGAAAAGTTGTATCAACATGCAGTTTTTAATATCTGAAAGCTCTAAATATCTTCTTTAGAAACATATGTAAAACTCATTTTTGACCAGGGTCGACATGTGACTCTTGATCATGTCACATATTTTGAACAATTTTGCCAAACATGGTTATGGTTGCAGGGTATTCTTTATAAACACACACAACACATGTCCAGCTTTTAGTTAATTATCCTTGCCTTGACCAAAACTTTTATTTATTTTATTTATAAATATATAGCTTGCAGCACATGGAGTTGTCTGGTCAGTCAGGTCATAAGACTAAGAGGTTATTTATAACCTTTGAAAAAGATTATTTTACTATTTACCAAATTTTCTTAATTGGTGAATCAGGTCATATATTCATTACAAACTGATTAATTTGCTATTTTTATGTGAATAAACTTATGCATGTTTTAAAAGTTTCAAATATTCACTTCTTTTTAAAGAAAATACCATTGTACATGTAATTTCTTTCATACATGTAATTACTTTGTAAACACGTGAAAGAAATACATAGTGGATAGTGTTGTGTGAAAATTAACAAGCTTGAAAAAAGAGGAGTTGGCAGAGTCGATTATTCATGAAGTTGTTCCGCTCAAAGCTCAAAGCTCAAAAATAAAGTATATTCACCTATAACATAGTAACTTGATGAAGTTGTGGTATGTTTCAATATTGGGCAGAGGTCAGCTAACCTCGGATCAGGGCGTTAGAGCGCTGGGATAGTTTTTGGTTGTTTTTGCAGGCAACCCTGCTGACTTGGTTGCCATGGTTTACAGGAGTAACCAGAGAAAATTGCGGATACCAATTGTTATCACATAACTGCTCTCAACAACTACAAGCTCTCAATCTATTATAGGCTCTGTTAATGATTTTCTAGCTCTAGCTAAAAATGAAAATAAATTGAGAAGCAAAAAACACCCCAAAGAACAAACAATGCTATCCCAGCACTCTAACGACTCGAACCGAGGCTAGATGTCAGCTAGATAAGATTGTCAGAATGGTGGCATGATTGGTGTCAGTGGTAATGAAAATAGTACAGGGTATTTCCTCGTGCAAGTGTAGAATCTGATGGTACACTCCAACGCAATTTGTTTAAAATAAGTGATGTTACATACCCTCTGCAGTTGGTTGGTCTGCAAACTTTTAAATAATAATATTAAAGTTTGCTGACCAACCGACTATATAAAAATGTAATTTTCATATACAACAATTTCTGATCCCTGTTTTGTTTGTTTGTTTGTTTTCTGTTCGAGCATTTCCAATTCCAATTCAGTTCCATATCATGATGACATTAAAAATTACCACAATTTTATAAAATAAATTTGCTGTATGCATAACAGTGAAGACCTCTATTATAAAAAGTTGGGAGTAAAGGTTTAAACAAAGGTAGGTAGGAATACTGACGACTGGATAATATGTATGTGTTTTAAAGTACCTACAAACTATTTGAGGGTGAATATTAGCCACAGTTGGTGTGAAAACTGGGACAAGACCTACATTCTGTATTGTGTGTGTTGCCTCACTTGCCTTACCTTATCAATGGTAAACGGTAAACCCACTATGTGAAATATGCCTACATGTTAAATTAAGACCCATCGTAGATTGTAGTACATCATAACTTCAAGTGAAAATCTATCCCAGGAAATATATAATCCTGCGCAAGCTTTCATATAATTATTTTTTGATTGTCTTCCTTTTATTCCAGTCCTCAACATGGATGTTGTTTGCGTTGAAATTAGTAACATTGTTATCTTGGTAAGTGTATCATTTACAGGACAATAACTGCATATTACAGCATGCTTCTAGAGATGGTGATGCATCTAATGTACAAACCCTACAGGGGGAGTACATTGGACAAGTATATATTATGTGCGTCATTTAATCAATATCCGCAGCAATAAGTAATACACAGTTTTTAATAATCAAGAAAAAACTCCAGCAAAGTTTGCTAATTTATAACAAAATGTTTACTAAAAATAATGGAAAATATGAGCATATATAAATGCATAAACCTCCAAGGAACAGGGATGAGATTCTTCCAAAGATCAAAATCTGGCCACATTGAGATCAGTAATGTAAATCTATTGATATATTTGGGGAGTAGGGATAGGGTCTCTGTCATTGCCTTTGCTTAAAACACCAAACAGCACTGTCTTTTAAAAAAATACATTGTTTCATTTGACTGCATTCAAGGTTACCAAATCCTAAAGAAAGATGCTGCAAAAGTTCCTAAGAAAACCCCCCGCTTAGTTGTGGGGTGGGGCTGCCCCCTCAACTCCTGCCAAGAGTTGACCTGGACCCCACCAGGGAGCCTAAGGCAGCCCCCTGGACTCCTAGCCATTAGAAACTTTGTTTTGCTTGGATTGATAACATTTCCTCCTTTTTCACAATTTACAAATCTCATCCCTGAAGGAATAGTATGTGCAAGTGCAATTATATATACATACACGCCACATAAAACCACTTTTCTGAATGGCTTAAATGGCTTGCTATATAATATAGGTGTGTATGAATTATCAATTTGGTAAGTCTTTTATATACTGGCTATGTACATGTATATGATGGCTGTTGAATTTTCAAATGGTGAAGGCAATGATGTATGTGCCATGTTTTTTCCAGAAATTAATACAAATTTAACACAAATTGATAGATTTTTTCAAATTTCCCCATGTTACAAGGAGGCATAGTTTGGCTATTTTCGGAATGAAATTTTAGAAAATTTTGAAAAAAAAATTACCCATCCATGCCCCCAAATTTGCCTTAAAAAGGGATCATTGATATACCAAATAGCCGAGAATGAGACCCATATTTGCGGCATATCCCCATATGGTCATTTGTACTGAATGCCCCCAGTCATAGGCTATTGCTCATATTGGTTCTGTCACATAATTAATGTTAATGAATGTCAATGCAAGTGAAAAAATGTGACCGTACAGCACGAATGAGCCGTAAATTCCCTAAATTGTATTCTGAGTTACAGTGTAAAATGTGTACGAAGGTTGTATTCATCGGTAACTTAAGCTGGCGCGACATCTATCTCATTTTGATAGTCAAACACCAATCAATAATCCTATTGTTGAAGTAAGCTTCTACCTTAGATGGCTACTATTTAATAGAAATTTTAATCACTCTGGTCTTTGTTTGCTTTGGCTAAATCCTGTTCAAGTGGTGGGTTACCAGGCATTGTATTTTGTATAGGTATGTATAACCAACAATTAACAATGAGAGAACTTTCTTAAACCTCGTTGACTTGGGGATGATTTGAAATGACCACCAATTATGACTGATTGATATTTATTGCCAGCAATGTGGAAAAAGAGACACGCGTAGAAACAAAAAAAGCTATAATTTTGTTGAAGTAGCAAAGTTTAACAAACCATAACCCCGCTTCTGGATATCGTTTGAAGTCAAATGATATGCCATTTTAAAGCTTATGATGTATATTTTCTAAACACGAACTAAAACAAAATTGACCGGGGGAGGAATTTACGGCTCATTCGCCGTGAACGGTCACAAATGAAGATGCCACAATCTACAAACTGATATGGGAAACAGTATTATAAGTAATGTAACTTTTGTTATATTTTGTTCTTATTCTTTTGGTTAAATACAGGTTTGTTCCTATATCAGTAATGGTCCCGCCAATGATTAGATACAAAGATATAGATCAAAACCAGCCATGTTTACAGTAAGTACATGTGTAAAATACTCATAGTTAGTGATACATGTATGTCTAAATGTTTGTCATGTTTGTGTAAGTCTTTCACCATTTATTTGCCAAAGCACAATCATAATATTTTGGTTTGAAGTTTCTGTGCTGACAGTTTCGGTAAAATACTTATGGCTTTTTCAAAGTGCTGTTGATGTTATGGATCCATCTGTAGGAGAACAGGAAACTTGGCTGGAATTGTTTTATTTCACCAGGACTCCTTTCGTCAGACTTGATTTTGAGCAGAGGATTAAAAAGTCGTTTTTGTTGGAGAGAGGATTCACAAGATATAGTAGACAGCACTATGAACGAAGATATATGGATATTTGGTCTTGACAAATAACTCTATATAATTAGTTAATCAACACACCTGAAGATTTTGTTCAAGTACAATCTTAACATAAATTGTTGGCATAAATTTTCATACTATACATATTAAACATGCATTTCTTTTGCAGTAGAACAGTCTGCTCTCATGAATATGCATAGAAAATGGCTACATGAAGAGCATAGACTTTTTATAATTAAAATATGTTCTTTAATTAATAGTAAGTTTATTTTTTTTTTTCAGATGTCTTATTCTATTCTTCACACCATCAGCTGGCGGGTAAGTCCTAGTCTAATGCTTGAATTTTATTTCATTTAAAGGTAAAATGAAGCTAAAAAGAAGAAGCTAAAATGCAAAGTCTGGGTCAGTTGATACTTTTTTGTGTGTGAAACCTAAACCAAATTGTACTTAATTTAGTGCTTCTATATATTAAGTAAGTTTTCAGAATTACACAAGATATCAAAGAAGCTTGGCACTTTTTTTGCTATTTTAGTGCGTACCCAATAAGCCGCATACACTGCATAATCACAGAAGTGCCAAACTTTCCTGGTATCAAGTGCTTGGCCCCTTATTTTAAAAAACATAAAATGTTATGTGAAATTAAGTTGTGGCAATTATCCATGCAAAACAATATTGTTGCACAGGATAAATGGACTAGTCGTTTATAAATCAAAGCTTATAAGTATTGAACCATACATCCAGACCATGTTCCTGTGCAATTTCCTGCAGATTGGATCTACATGTTATTGAAATTTCCAATGCACTAATGCCCTTAAATTTAATCTGGGAAAGTATGCTGCTTACTAACATGTTACTAATTAAGAGAGAGTGCTAATCAGATTAAATAGGGCAAATTCAGGTGGTGTGCACCACAAATTATTTTGGCATGGAAGTTATTGATCTGGAATTTCCCATTTGCAGAGTGTGTAAAATTAATGACATCACGTCATTGAAGTATGTTACCAAGTAATATTATTGCGATCTAAAACTGTTGGACCCACTAACTTACCTTAAAATGAAATAAATGTGATGTGTCATGTCAAAAGCAGACACTTTTGGGCAGGTTATCAATTTTGAGGTTTTTACATATCTTAAATATAGAGATATTTTGCTCCACAACGCCGTTTTCCCAAATGAAATTGGACATTTGCAATTGCGAAGATATTGAGTTCGTAAGTTATGGTATTATAAAATTGGAAATTGAGATATCGGCCTTTAAAGATATTGTTGACAATGTTGAGAGTAGGAAATACCTTGAAAAATATCTCAAAAAATACAAGATGCCGGTTATATTCTGGTCTGAAACAATCAGACAATATTTTTAACATTAATAACATCACAAATTCGCAACAAACCCAAATTGTGAAAAAAATCACCCCGGGCAGATTTTTGGCTATTTCTCCATTTACGATCCTGCCCAAAAGTGTCTGCTTTTGACATGACATGTCACAAATAAAGTAAGAATTGTTAGTGGTGGACAACAGGTTTGTGATGTTGAGTTACTGAAGGATTTGCCAAAAGTCAAAGGCAAATGGTCATAATTATTATCAAACAAACCAAAAGTAAACAGTTGTTCCCTTTACCACCTGGTAAATGCTACTTTCTAAGAACTTGTTTTAATTTGTTTCTATTGTTGGCTTTTATCATTAACAGTTTCCAGTAAGGAAAGGCAAGTGGTTATGGAACAACTATGGTGCTATCTATTTTGTGATCTCTCTTTTAGCTTCAATATTTGGAATGCTGGTAAGTATTAGTGAAATTTCAACTGTGCTTTCGACATGGATTGTAGATTTATTTTATAAGATAAGACAGTCATTTGCACCTGTGAGATCATGTTACTCATTGACAAGAGTGAATTTGGTTGGACTAAGGGTGTGACCTCACAGATACTTTGCTAAATGCGACACAGATTACAATCCGGTCGGGTAACCGTGTAAACGTATGTAAAAAAAAAAAAATTAAAATTAAAAATTAAAAAAAAAGGAAAAATGTGACCATCCACCACTTAAGTGGTAGTAAAGTCGCTCTAGATCATTTTCTGTTTATTGCAGATTTTAAAAGAATGCACTTTCAGCTTTAAAATGACACCTCAACCAGCTTCATCGGAGATCTAGAAGTGAAGTTATGGTTCATTAAAGGTCAAATTCCTAATCTATTTTACATAGAAATCCATTTACTGGTTTTGATTGTATCTCAAAATGGAAAATGCCGACTTTACGACCAGTTTGTGGTGGATGGACACAAATGTGTTTTTTGTTAACATACTGGATTGTAACCGGTTACACGTTTAGCAAAATATCTGTGAGGTCGCACCTTTAGTCCAAATTCACATTTTTTTCAGTTTTGGGTGTCTTTGGACCTAAAGCTAATTTAAAATGCTAGGATCATTCAAGGTTGACAAAAAAAAAAAAGAAAAAGTAGACCCTAGTATTTTATGCAATGTTATAATTTTGTGTTCATGTCATACTCTATTAATGATTTCAAAATGCATTGAATTTGTATCCATTTTGAAATTATTAATAGAGTATGACATGAAAACAAATTATAACTTTGCATATTAAAACACTTGGGCCTATTTTTCTTTTCTTTTCTTTTTTTAATGTCAACCATTAATGATTCTTGCATTTAGCTCTAGGTCCACGGTTAGTGATTTTCCTAAACGGATAGTGCATTCGCGGTCGGTTAACCGCTGATCCATGTAACCTCATATCCTTAATTTGGACATACTGAGCAGACTGAGCAAATTGTGAGATGCAAATTTTTCGTACTCAAATTAGTTAATGTGCAAATCGAATTCTGCCTGAGTTGGTCTGGGGTATTTCGGATGTTCAGGTTGCCCTGCTGGGTGATACTTTTTTAGGTATTGTGCTTAACCTACTCCTGTGCCTACATTTGTCGTTTTTTGTCCCCTTGCATTTTGTCTGTGTTTTACTTGTTTCCCCACATCAAGTTGGTATATCTTGTTCCTTCTTTGCAACAATTATGACAATAATAATAATTTATATATGTTATTATTTAAATCCTGTTCTTTTCCAGGTATTTTATCTGTTATCTATACGAATAGTCTACTGGAAGTTGGTTAAAACAAATGGTAAGACTTAAAGCTTGTTATTTCTATGAGAAATATTTTTAATGTGCCAGAAAGGAAGTAGTACATAAATTTGAATTAACAAATTAAAACAGACCCTTGTTATTTCTAGTAGAAGTATTTATTATGTGCCAGAAATGAAGTATTAAATACATTACATTTGAATTAACAAATTAAAACATACCCTTGTTATTTCTAGCAGTTAAGTATTTATTATGTGACAAAAAGGAAGTAGTAAATAAATTTTAATTAAACAAATTAAATCATACCCTGTAAATTTATGTTGAAATCAACAGCTAGTAATTCAAAGTTACTCATCCAGTGCCATCTGGGAACCTCATTGCTAAAGGAAAAGTTGTATATTAGCACTACTGTAAAATGTGACACGATCAAGGGAAATGAGTCGGATGTCGCTAATATTGATTTTGAGATATTGACAAAGAAGGTGTGATAATTCTTTTGTTTTATATTGTTTTCATCGATTGATAAATTGACGTAACTTTGGAAAGAAAAGCTGTTTCAACATTGGGTTTTCAGTTTCTGAAAGCTGTAAATGTTTAGAAACATGTGTAAAACTCATTTTCAACCAGGGTCGACATGTGACTCATTCCCCTTGATCATGTCACAAATAGATTTAAAGAATGTACTGCATTAGCAATGAAATGGTAGGCAGTTGCAGGAAAATTACATACATTTGATGCAAACTGTTAAGCTATTTTTAAATGGTATTTCTAATATTGTTTGGCATAAGCTGGCAAAGCATGGACAGATTTTGCATTATTCGGACTATTTAATTGGCAAATACGATGTAAAAAATATGGGGTCATCGGGTGAGAACATGTAAATGAAACCTTTGGGTGAGAGCCGAAACAGCGCCACAGAAACCTCGAACATTGAATTTCTAGTTCTAAATGGCTTCAAATTTCTTTGTTTGATAAAATCAGTGATAAATGAAAGTTGCTGTTCAAATTGAACTTATTAGGGTCTTTGGATGGCAGATCAAATGGAAAAATATGGGGTCTTTGGATGACAGAGCATGTGCAACCATGACTGTTTCAAAATAGCCCGCCAAAGTCATGCAAGTAACACCAAGGTCATGCATTGAATTGGTTTGAATGAGGAATACTATACGGGAACCAGCGCCTTTTGTTAGATGTTACACATGAGTAACGTGGATAACCTCTATTAGGGAGAGTTGTTAATTTGAGAGAATGTGGTCTGTATGCATTCGTCCAGGCAGTAAAGTAAAATAATTTGTTGTGATTTTCTCATAAACTGGTCATTTTTGCAGGAATCTATTACCCTAGTTGAATTCTTTGTGTCATTTATACTTGCTGAAAATGTATACTTTTATATAAATATCATTACGCTTAGAGATACAATAACAATGAAGATCTAAATTACTGCCTCGAGGAAGGCATATGGACTTTAACTAAATGTATGAAAACAGAATAACATTAAATATTATTTTGGCCAAGCGATGGTTACAAATGCACAAATTTATATGGGTGTATCCAAGGGGATCTTAACTTTATTTGGTTGAGAGCAACAAGGGGTCGAACACCTACCAAACGTACATGCTCGAGGGCCGAATACACCCCAGATTTATATGTTTTCCTTAACAAATTTAAAGTTGATCAGTGGCCAAAAATCAGTTGTTGGCAGACTGGATTTGGTCCATTGGCCATAACTTAAGAACCCCGGGTATCCATTACTGCCAGTGTTCCAAATAAGCCATATCACAGCAAAATTCGCCAGTTGTGATACAACTTTAAAAGGTGGTGCAAAATTGCGATACCACATTGCACTGACTTTATGTGTTGATTGTCTGAGACTGCACTTCAAATTTGCTCACCATCAAAATGTGTTGTTAAAATGCACCCCAAGGTAATAACTGTATTGTACATAGTCGCAGTGCGTGACGCACATCTTCAGTCAACCGCCAACGCTGTGATCTTAGCAACAAGGCACTCCATACCCACAAGATGGCGGCATTGACGTCACAATGACTACCTCTATTTGTTTGTGTTTTACTGTTGCAGTGTGGACTGATAAGCAAAGGGACCAAGTCAAGGCTGTCATAATACGTGTCAGCTGCTATGTTCTAGTCTTTATTTTATGTTGGACTCCAGGTAAGACATGAGTATCAAGAGTAAGGTTTCCATGCGCAGTGCTATGCATGGGTACTAGACTATACCATTTTTCACCCTGATGTGGCAGTGACATCTGTCTGCAACTTCAAATCGCCAGCTTTCGCTCAAAGTGCTGGCATACATACAGACGTGGTACTTAAAAAACGCCGTCTAAATGCGCACGCGAAACAGCTGCCTCGATGCATTGACGTCACTGCCACATCAAGGTGAAACTAGTTCTCAGTTTATCTCCCAGCATGTGATCTTCCTATAGTTTATATTGACTACCATCTGAATACAGAGTGCAAAAGAATTAAAGTACCAGTTATGTTCACCAGTAATGTTTGTCTGTCCTAAACAAAGGCAAATATGTCAAAATTAAAAACCAGCAGTCAATGCCTGTACCCTTTAGGGAGTGTTCATAAATACTTTGGTGGGGGGGTTGGAAAATATTGGGGGAGATCAAAAATTGTTTGTGTCCTAAAAAGGGGGGATCAAAAAAAAATCAGTCCTTAATAGGGGGGGGGATCAAAAAAATTTGAGGGTTAAATTCCGCGGGTAAAATGATGTATCATTCCAAAATTTCTGTGCGCTCCGCGCGCATGAATGTTAAGTATTCGATTTTGTAATCTCAAGCTACAAATCAACAAAATGTGCGCACTTTGCAATTTGGATGTACCGTAACCACGCGGGTATAAGCCCACTCTCGGTTATAAGCCCACCCCCTATTTTTCAAAATATTTGAGAAACTAGGGTGCACTCGGGTATAAGCCCAGTACTAATTTTGACCAAATACTACCATCAAATCAATGGTGAATGAATAAATATGACATCTCTTGAACAAATCTTGTTGAATAATTTCATTTTAAGTTTGTTTTACCTCTTTATTTTGAGGATTTATTACGCCAATTTATGCTCAAATTTATAAACAACAGTGAACGCAGTTACGATAATGATATGTGAGCAGCTAGGGTATTTCCCCAAATCACCCAAACTGGTTTCAGCTTGCTGGAACTTGCGATCTTAACTAGACCACACGCGCTTTCGATGCTCCAGGTATGCCCTTAAGCCCCGCCCAGTAGACACGTCTTTGGACAGTTTATAACATCCTTAAGCCTCGCCCACTTGCTGAAATTGGCATTAAAATTTAATCACTTGCAAGTTTGTTTCAAAAGATAATCAGTTCAAAAACAAAACACCAACAAGAACATGTTTGATAAATTACGACAACCAAGTCATTGCGCGAGATTGCATCACAATAAATTGATAGCATTGCAAGGTTGTCCTGTACCGTCTGATTTAATTTTTTTTTTTTATTTTAGTTTGTTTCCATTTTTGTTTGACCAAAAAAGCAAAAACACAAATATTTATGACGGTAGCAGGTCTTTTTTTTTTTTTTCTTTTTTTACTGGAAAAAAATGTTATCAAGAAAACAAGAAAAAGTCTGTCCGTGTGTTTGTTTTACTCTAATAGCATCCCAAGTGAATTTGTTTTAACACCCCCCATTCATGCATTTCATAATAAAATATTGTAACATGCCAAAACAAGACCATGAAAGGTCATGCACCTGGAATTGATCCATTATCAATTGGCAATGTTTTGTTATTGCTTCAATGTTCAATCAAATGTTTTGCATATCAATGACCTATGCTCTAATTGGCTACTGATTTCCCGGACTGATTTACATGTACAACATGCTTCTATGCTCCGCCCAGTGACCCTCCCGAGTATTGATTGGCTGAATAGCCCGGGTGCATGGTCTGAGCACGTGAATATGTGTTTACACATGTGCTTCTTGTCAATCACTATACTCCATCCCCTAAAACTGAGTGTCGATTGGCTTGGCTGCATGGTGTAAGCACGTGGCATTAGCTAAACCCTGGGCATTTATACCCGGGCCTCGTGGTCTGTCTACAGGCAGGGCCTTCTCAGGTCTGGGAAAAAGTGGTAATTGAAAACATTTTACTGTACATGTACTGGTACATGCATAGCACAAACTTGAGCAGGGTTTTGGCTTTTGATACTGGCGTGGTGGTGGTGGGGGGGTTGTGGTCTGTGTATGACTGCTGATACAATGACACTGTGCATGTTTTGCTTGACTTGATAACTTTATTATCACCTTTTTTCAATTTAAAAAAAATCGGGCATAAATATTATACAAATTTGAAAAAAAAAATATTGATTTTTTTTTTCATATATACTAGCCCCTCCCGGTTATAAGCCCACCCCCATTTTTTGAGTGAAATCGCCCATCTAGGGGGTGGGCTTATACCGAGTGGTTACGGTAATACTATGACTCAATGAGTAATAACTCCAAGCGGTAATTTTAGTTAATGAGTTAATGACCATAGGGGTTGATCCGGGGATAAATCCCCCAATATTTTGATAGGGGATGGTCCATACAATCATCCCCAATGATGCCTGTATATGGGTTTCTAACCAAAATTAACCCCATATTTGGTCATTTTAAAATAAAAAGTGCCAATATTTTTGCGCTTTGCGCAAATTAATTCCATTTCGTACTATATTTCACCAGTTTAGCTTCAATATGGCAAATTTTTTGTACAATAAACTTATTTTGTCGGCATAAGGTACTGGATTCACTGAACTTCAAGAAATTTTCTCCAACCCCAATGATAAAAGAAATCTATGCCACTTCACTGTTAATGATGTATATTTTTGGTTTCTTTTTTAGGACATGAAGGGGGGATGAAAAAATTTTTAGACGATAAAAAGGGGGGGGGGGATAAAAAAAAATCCACCCTTTTTAGAGGGGGATCAAACATTTTTTGACGTCCGAGGTGCCAACTTTTCCAACCCCCCCACCAAAGTATTTATGAACACTCCCTTAGCTATGATTTAAGATCTCATTTGTTGAGAATTAGATGGTGATCTACACATAGGCCCAGGAACTCTCCAAATCCGTGAAAAAGATTGAAATCAGCATGTTCTGTTCTCATGTTATATGTGCGCAGTGAATAAATATTGATACTGACATTGCTGCATTTTGATAGAAAAATCATGACAAAAAATGTCACAAAATGGAAGAAAAACAATGCATTAGTATCCAAAGAAATTTAAGCGGTCTTAAAAAACATTCATTTCATTTTATGCAGTACTCAAGTTTAATTACAGAGCACACATTATTAAAATACAATAGATGATTACACACACAAAATGTAATCATTTACTGGAGACAGTATGAATTAAAGATGACCAAAAGATGAAGATGGACATAAAGATGAACAAAAGAGTACCAAAGATGACCATAAAGAGTACCAAAGATAGCACAGGAAGCTTAATTCTAAGGGTCAATGCGAGGCAAAAACATTGGAGAGGCAAAATTGTGCAGTGAAAAAATACATAAATTAAAGGACCATTAAAATATAAAACAAAACAAAATCTATGCTTAATATTAAATGTTGTTATTTTCTTACAGCACTAACCTTAGCCTTGATGGATTTGACAAGAACAGAGGTGACGGTGGTCCAATACTCATGGCTTTTTATGCTTCAGGTAAACATCCACTATCTATGATTACAAATGAAGAACCAGAAAGTGGGGATTTTCTGCATGTTTGTCTAAGTCACGAGCACATACTCACAGACTGTAGAAGAGTCATAATGTCCAGGAAATTGTCTTGTCTTGTAGTTCAGAATTTAGATACAATTTCATAAAATAAGAAAGTTAACAGAGTTCTTTGATGTCAAGGGTTTAGTCAAATGTTTAACCCTATCTGCAATTTAACCATTTCTGCATCCTGTGTACTTTACCTTGGCCTGCCAAGCATTCGGTGCCCATATGACTGTTCGTACGAGGGGCAGTCAGTATGTTTTAAGAGTTGACTCGTGACGTCATTTGTGGATCGTTTTCATTGCATTTCTCAATGATTACATAAACACTGTACCTTTGTCTTTTAAACAACACATGTAAAAATTATATCACACACATGATTACGTAACAGCATTAGCATAAAATCGATGGTCTAGAGTCACCTGGTGAAATTGAGTCGTTTTTGTTAAGGGAAATAAGAGGCTGAAATGAGGTATTGTTGTATTTTCTATATTTTCTTGGGAATTAAAGAATGGAGAATGCTGCCTTTTGGAACAGTAATAGAACACCAACTACCAGTTCATTAAACCATGTTTGTTGGGCTGTAAAGATTTTAGTTTATTTAAAATGCATGGTCACATATGTCTTATTTTTGACAAAAACAAGGCTTTTCTTTCTTTAAAAATCTTGATATTGCCAAAAATAGCAAACGTGGAAATTTAAATTTTTTGCCAGTACTGTTGACTAATCTCCAAACATTTAAACGGAGTCTCCTAGAAAATATTTGAATCCATGATTAAAATATAACTGTTATTCTACTATTGTTACATTTATACAAAAAGTAGTGGTACAAAGAGAGAGGCTATCGTTTGAATGAGAAATTTATTTTTAAAACTTTTCTGTTCATTTCAGGTTGAGATCATCCATAAAAATTCATATGAATATTTAAATTACAATTTTCATAGCATTTTGTAATATTTTAGGCCCTATTTACATGGAATTTTTGCGATTTTCGTGCATTTCCACCATGTTGTATCGGTCATCCCACCTACTCATGCGCAGATTGTTGTTTGATTTGCACCAGTTATCATCACACTGAGTACCAGCTCTCACACGTGACCAGTCATTATATTCTAGTCTGTTTCATTTTGGAGATAATTGATGTCATTTGTAATAATTGCTTTTTCATTTTCGCCATTTTTGCAGAATTATTTCTCTTTCATTCAAGCCCTAAAGTTGTTGAAGTTTCCAGACGTCCCATTTCCACCAAAGTTTAATGACAAGTCTCATATTTTACCAAATGCAAACTGAGGACCTAGTGTTTATTCCTGCCCAAAACTAGCCATATGCACCTTGTACTTTTGCTGTTCTCGGACATTGTAAACACGTGTTTTTTCGGTAATTTAAAAGGCCCGCCTTTTTGCGTGATTTGGCAGTGTCCCAGACTATTGATTCTATGCTAATGCTGTTACGTAATCATGTGTATGATATAATTTTTACATGTGTTGTTTGAAAGACAAAGGTACTAGGGTTTATGTAATCATTGAGAAATGCCATGAAAACAATCCACAAATGACGTCACGAGTCAACTCTTAAAACATACTGACTGCCCCTCGTATGATGATGCAATCGCATCACTTGGGATACCTGTGCTTATAGATGCAATGTGAGGTTTTTTGATGTTTGATTTGGTTAGGGTCAACTTAACAGATAACAGGTTGCCTATTGTGTTCAGAGGGACATATTACTTGCATTTATTCCATTGTTCTCTCTGTTTCTTTTTCCAGGGCATGACAGCTCCTAGTCAAGGATTCTTGAATTGCATTGTGTACGGCTGGACCAAGAAAAGCTTCCGTGATGCCCAACATCCAAATGCTGCAACCCCATGATTAAAAAGACGCACCGAGTATACGGTACCGCTGAAGGACAAACTAAGTTTCCCGCAAAGCCCTCTAGAACTCACACACCACCTCCCGTTGCATCCAGCGCATCAGAGAGTAACATTGTGGCGTTTAGAAAGAAACAAGGTTTAGAAAGAACACCAAGTGCCCGGTGGTCCAGAAGCTCCAGTCAAAGTGACTTCTCCAGTTAGTGCAATGTATAAAATGAAAGAAGGAATAAACGGGCATGCTCAGGACATGACAGTTTTCAGTACAGAATTTCTACGACCATTATACAATTTGTCCCTTTCGTACATGTACTTGAAAAAGGCCTTTTGCTAATAGATATAGCTAGAAAATCATATGTTATTGTGTCCAGTGATGCATCACAAAAGGGCAGTCAGTTGTGTAGTATTATAAATATACCCATATATTTTGATTTTACCAAGTCTCAAAGCTTATGGTGGATATCAGAATCAGTTCGCTTCCTCCAAGGGCCAACAGCGCACTCATATGTCGGTACTAGATTGTGAATATCCAAACAGCAATAGGGCAGATTGGGACAGCCAGGTGCAAGCAGTTCAAACTTCTGTGAGATGTGGCTATCTGTATATGAGACCGATAGTTTAACGTCCACTTCGAAGGATGAAGGACTTGTACGGTTCATTTACCCAAATGCACCATGGGGAGAGTGGAAGTCTGTTGCTAATGAATTTCCTTCTATTCTGATTTACCCTCACCGCTGCTGTGGTCACAGTGATACTGGAGTCACGAGACTGAGGTATAAGGAGAATTTTATATGATTATTTGGCTAACTCATCTATTTTGTATTTGGGGGAATGATGTATACATGCATTTTTATTATGCCATAGGTCTATTATAATACTACTTTCTTGAGACTGCTTATTATGATGCCGCAGCTATTCCTGCATGGTATTCTGACTGGACACTTTGATACTTAATTGGCATTATCCATAATAATACTCGGAAATTCAGAAATTGAAGACATTGTAAAGACCAATAGTATACGCACCTGTCACATACTTAAGCACTTGATCAAGTTAACCGAGGCACAAATGATAAAAGCTTTCTCTTGTTTATTCACTTCATTCAAGACACTTTTGTCGTGCTTGATCTAATCTTAGGATCATGTCCTTCCATGTATTGTCAAAAGCACTTCAGGAACAGTGCTATGTCCGGTCCTATGTATATCTTGTTTAAGCGGTCATTTTGTGCAAAAGCTTACGTATACTTTGTATCACTTGGAGTTTGGTAGCACTTGATGTTAGTGCCATACATGGTTGCGTTACAAGCGTGCAGACATACCACTCATGTACGCGTGTGCACATGCTCTGCAGGATTAGGTAAGCACAAGCAATTCAATACTATGACCAGCCAGATACACACTTACGTCACTACCAAACTCACAGTGAACAAAGTGTAGGTCTGGAATAGACCCTCCCTCGGGTCCATGGAGAACGACTGGTAATGTAGATTATATAACATTAAATAAATCCGATACATGGACCCTTCCAATCTGTAGGCAAATTGACTTCCAGTTCCCAGCATTTTGTGGGAATTCACTTTTACATCCTGGGTCAGACGAGTTTTCTATATATATCACGTCCGTGGTCTCACTGTCTTGCCGTTTGTGTAAGACTTGTGTAAGCGGCTACTCAGCCTGACCAATCAATGTAGAACTCAGCAAGCAAGGCGATATTTGAAATGAGTTTTCATTGATAGTCTGTTGATCATAACCAACGTGCGCACAAAATGACAATAGAACTGGGTCATGCATGTTATGTGCTTACCATATTTGAATTAACAATGGGGCGGGGCTATCATAATTGACGCCACAGTCATGTTACATAGCTTGATAATTATTTGGAAGTCAGTTTACTATCAAAGCGGAACGTCTCGGATTAGGAGAGCTATTATAAAAAAATAAACAGGTTGGTTTGTAGATTAATTGAGTTTTCGTCGACGCACAGTGCTCCAGGAGCACTATAACTTTGTTGCCATTAGTTAGGGCTTAGTGGTGTGTTGGTTTTAATCTTTGGAGTGAAGGAGAAGGTGGTTTTAGCTCTAATTAATAATAAATAATAATAATAAATAATGAAAATAATAATTATTTACTCAGAGATGGAACCGAGACTGTGGGACAGTCTAGGTCTAGAAAGGATCTAACAATGCCAAGTGATATTGAGAGAAGGAAAAAGATACTATTAAAAGTTTAAGATCAGAGAAAAGATCTTATCTCCCATATTTTTAGGGAACAAACCAAAAGGTTGATGACGTTGTGTAGCGTAACTAGTTTCATTTCATAGCTGACCAAGAAGTAGGTCATTGATGTTTTTGTAAGTGCATTGGAGATATATTGTAGACATCTTTAACCCCCTCCCTAACAAAATCATTTATAGGATGTTATTTATCTTTTGGTTTGTTCTCTTAATCACTGCTACTTCATATGAAACATGTAAAGAGCTATGACCAAAAGAGTCTTTAATGATATCTGTATATATTGTATTCTATTTTATTTTTCCCGAAAAACATTCCTTATACAGTCTATTGTATGTATATTTGATGCAAAATATGTGTATATAATGGTATTTAAGACAGTATGTTTAGAGAGATATATATAAACATAAATATAAGCTTTTGAATTGTATTTTATTGCTAACTTTTTATTGTCAGGTTACTAAAATTTTATTTTATTCACCACGGACCTTATCACCATATTAACTGATCATCTATCTGGTGAATCGGGCCGGAGAGGTTAAAATTGGCTGAAAAATGTCAATAGGCTGATTTGGCAGATTCTAGGGTTACCCTTACAACTACAATAATGCTACAACTACTGATTATTCTTAGTCAGTGGCTGTGGTGTAGCTTGTAAGCACTGAATTTCATTGGTTTCTGCATGCCATCTATTACATTGTAGATGGCAGCAGCCACATCGTCGGAACATGCTTGACACATTCTAGAGCCAAATATGTTCACGATATCGCAGTACGCGCTACTAAAATGGTAAACTAAGTTTTTTTTCATTTCAGAAATTTTTATGAGTTTTATGATGGTAACTTGAAAAATGAAGTAGTGTTTAGTTACTAAAATAATATATAACCGACTAAGAATGAGCACTGGCATTCACTGCAATGAAATATTGGAGCTGTCTGTTTATCACACGGTAGAGGATAGTAAAAACAAAAATTCATATTGTTTATTCTCTAATTGTGTTGCACAAAATGGGAAATTCAAAGCTTCAAAGTCTAATGCTTGGTTCTGTTTATTTCATGTATGATAGTAAAATGTGATACTGCACCTACATTATGTGCCAAATATTGAAGTCATCAGACAGTCAGTCTATCAATAGATATGTTGCAATAAGTGTAAATTTGTACAGCAAGAAGTTTAAAACTCAGAAATTATATATGGAGTGTTATTATTCTTTGGTTCACCTCAAGTTCAGCAGTGATGTCAATGCCTTGTCACGGTTGCGCTGCAAGTATGCCGAAAAAATGCCTGTGTGTTCGCTCTGCGCGATTAACTACGCATTTGATTCGATACTGCACCACCTGAAATATGCACCTATGTCACTACTGAACTTGAGGCGAACCAGTGTATACCATGTTGCATCTCCCATGTGTGTGATATATTAAACATTTATAGACATGATGATCAAAACAATGATGGGCACCAAAATCAGCTGAGCAAGCAAGTTGTCTAAATCAGTGCATGGTGTAAAAATGAGACAAAATACTATCTATTATGTAGCCAAATGGAAACAAATGCAAAGACTTGTCAGTTCTTTCAACTAATATGATGCAGTCAAGGGAAATGATGTCAAAAATAGTAATTTTTTACGTTTTTACATCAGTTACTGGCTATTAATAATAATAATGATGATAATATTTAAACAAATGCTTCATTTTGATGCAAAAACATTGGACTCAAGGTTAAAAGTTGTAAGACAGTTTATCAGATACTGAAAATAAAAGAATCTGAGTGGTTGTTATTTATTAGGTTTTTTGCCAATACAAGTGATATTAGACTCATTCCCCTTGACCATGTCACAATTGTGGCAACTTTTTTTTAAAACCTTCTGATTTTCTAATAACTTGGGGTGCCATTCTCAACCCTTTCACTGGGCATGCTAGCAATCCTTCCTATGCCAATGTGTATGTGAATGTATTGCTTTTATTGAAATGTTATGTGTGTGAAAAAGGCAAGAGGTTTTTGCAATAAGGTGTTATGGGGGCATTTAAGTTAATTTAACATTAACATTCCTATTGTGTGTTTTTTATATATCATTAGCAGGGCAACTTGGGCAACCAGCTTGTTTGATAAATAAATACTATTTCTTAGGAGTATTTGAAACTTTGAAATGTCATCCTTTATCAAGTCACTATTTTGCCTTCCCCCATACCATTGACAAAAATAGCCTGGAATTTTCTGCAAAAGCCACAGTTTTTGTGACTTCCCAGCCACTTCATTCACTTTTCGATAAATACTAAAAGCCTTGGGCGATTGGACAACTGATGATGTATCATTGATGCACACGTATCTTTACTATGCAATCCGTCAATGCGCACATCTTCATTGCGCATGTTAGACATTGTTGAAATGTGCAGTTAGATCTGCGCATTGATGATGTTAACATGGGTCCAATCGCAAGTTCTTTTGGGATCTACCAAAAGGGTGAACTGGCCTGGGACTACAGACGAGAAAATATACAGACCAACCACCAAGGCAAAATACCTGTGCTTTATATGCTGTGAATTTGTGCATATTCATGAGGGCTGATTGTTTGATCGGTCATGTGTAATACACGTTGCATCCTTTCGCATAGAGCATTATGTGTCTTCATGTTTATGAGAAAGACCGTACAAATACACGGTATGTGCGTAGCAGTTTCGTCTCTCACGCTTAAGGAACAATTGACCCTCATTAACGTGTGATGCTGGAATTTTGTTTTTGTTGGTGATTGGTCTGTATATTTTCTTGCGTGTGCCTGGGACCCCTTTAGCAACATGAGTTCATTACGATTCCAATAATTGGAATTGTGTATGTGGCAACTTGTTTGATGCCCATAACATCTGCATCTGATGTATACTTCGATAAATTGATATTGATCGATAAATCAATTTAAATTTAAGTGATATGGATAATGATGACATCATTCCTTTTTTGTGTGCTATCAAAATGACAAAATGGTGACGATAATTGTAAATTTAGGTTGAAAATATACAAGTGTCACATTGTGCAATGAAAGACAACACTCACTACTATTTTAAGTTAATTTAACATTCGTATTGTGCTCATTTTTTTTATCATTAGTAGTGTAAATGATGTTTTTCTTAATAAAGACCTTTAAAACATGATTGATACAATTGATCAATAAATATTTTTTGATACTGTGTGGCAGATTGATATGTTCCTTGAATTTCTGATATCGAAGGACCTTAAAATTCTGATGTTAATTGTCAATTTGAAGAGTTCAGATCAATGCAAAATGTGATACATGTATATCCATATTAATATTCTTATATCATTCAATGAGATACTTGGTAATTGCTACTAGTAGTATTGAAATCTTGTGATCTTGATTTTTTTTTTAAATGAACAGTAATATAAATTATACAATAACAGTATCAATATTATAAATATAAAAAAAAAAAAACACAAAGCAGTAAGGGTTTGTGGTTTGTGGCATCTTGCATCCTGCAAACTGGGCATTTGATTCTATAAGCTGGTGCATAAATGTGATGTACAGTCAGCACAATAAATAAGGTAGCTGTTCATGAAACATGACCTTATAGTCAAAGTGAGGGTTGATTTCGAAATCAAGGTGACCATAATGACCGCAAGGATTTTTTCTATAATTTGGGATATCAGTAAATGATGCAGAAATAACCCAAGTTATGAAATTAAAGCTGATGGAAGGTACAAATATAATGCTGGTTTCATACTACCCTGCCGCTTGCCGCTGAGCGGCATGGCGCACGCGCATTGCAGACAAACGGACACAATAAAGGCTTGTCATTGGTTGAAACGCCTGCCGCTTGCCGCAGCGGCAAGCGGCAGGAAAGTATGCTGGAGGCTTAAAAGTTGCAACCCTATTGGTTTGTACACATCATGCATGTCATGAGTTTTTACTTTCCGTCAACATGGCCAACATTTACCATAGCAAGCCCATTGTCGTGACACTCCATGATTGAACAAGTTGATGTACACAAACCAATAGGGTGTAACGTTTGAATCTGTACCTTCTATCAGTTTTAGTTTCATAACTACTCGGTGGTCAAGTGTCAGCAGATCATTGTAGATGGCGGCAGGTCGTATCCGGCGCCTCTGCCCACCATCTACAATGATCTGCTGACACTTGACCACCCATCGGGTGGTCATGTGACCGGAGGATTGTAAACACTACGCTGAATGAAGACGCCGTGATGGTGTCGCAAGCTACATCGCTGATAACCAAGACTCTAAAAAAAGGTAACTTTTTAAGCAAATGTCAAGAATGACAGAGTCCAATATCAGTATCCATGCTGCTGTTGATGTTTTGTTTACAAGTTTATGAAAAAATACTGTGTAATAGACAAACTAGAGATTGATGGTAATGACATGACATGGTTAATAACTGCATCGCTTGTTTTTAGATTTTGTGAAAAATCTAAAAATTTACTCTTGGACAGTGTTCGAAATAAGCTTTGGGTTTGAAATCTAGAGGCCCTCATCAAATTTTATGAGCCCAAATTCAAATTGTAAGTTTGGTAATGTTACACTGGTCCACATTTTGTGACACTTCTGTAGGACTTCAGACTTGCAAATCAGCAGCTAACAATGGATAATGCCATTTTGATATAATTTCTGGTCATGCATGTGTACACTGAAACTTAAGTGCCCCCCCCCGACACAAACTCCTGACCTAATTATTTGCTTATTGTAGCTGAACCCATAACTCCATACAGGGCATACCTAATGGGACCAAACACCTTAAAAAGACCAAAAACTCAACAGGGTAGACCCCCTGGAGACCAGTTTACTTTATTGCAATCAATTCACAGCAATATCTAATGCCATGTGTTAAATGTTTCCTTTTAGAGCAGTGTTTAGTGTCTCCCCACAAGGAAAAAAATCTCCACAAAGTTGTTGCAGAACTTTTGGTTCCACAGGGCATTTAATAGGTTTAAGACCACACATCCCACATTTGGTAATCAATTAGGCCCATACAGAGTGTTTAATCTGCAGCTATATTTTCTGACTTTTCTTATGCACTATTAATGGCTAAGGGCTGATGTTTGGTTATTTTGTTTGTTTTGTTTTTTCAATCCTTTGTGGTCAAATATGCTACTATTTTACATTTCGGGATATGCAATATTAATGTGTTTTCATGATTTTAAAGATTTTAAGAATGTTTTCTATTACTTAATAAAACATTTACTTTAATCCAGCACATCTGTTTTGTTTCATTGTAATAATAATTTATTGTGTGTAAATGCAGGTGTATGTCTATGCCAAAATAATTATTGTTTTTTAAATGCTGGAGAACCAGAAAATCGCCTTTTGATATGATGCACCAAGTATAACTCGCCAATTTCAGCCTGAAAAAACAGTGATCCTATAATCCATGCTTTATAAACTCCCACTTTCAAAAATGGATTCTTCCCCAAATAGCCCATTTCACCCCCATCTGTTTAGTAGTCTACCCTTAACACCACTGCTGGGCCAGGTTGCTGCTGGGACCAGCCTCCTCACTTGACACCCTTCCTGGAGCTTACTGGGTGCATTTGTAATGGCTACAAAATATCATGCTCTTATCTCACAAATATTTCTCTCCTTGGATTTGTGACCCAGTTGTTTTTATGGTTTTAGCCATAAATGGGGATCTGTGTTGAGTTGATTCCTTTTTTGTGCGTAGGCCATATGTTTACAGACAAACGTGAGCCGATCCCGGTTTCGGAGGTCTGCAAACGACCACAAAATATTTGCAGGTATGATGCATTTGCGAGATACATCCTCTATCGTGCATTGAATAAACACTCCGCAGTTGCTAGGTAAGATTGCATCTTATACATAATACACGCAAAAAAACATCCTCGGTATGTAGATTGAATGCAGATTCAGACGTCCCCATTTGTAGTCCTAAATTTTGTCCACGTTAGAGTGTGTGTGTATGTAGGGGTGGGTCTGTTTAATTTGATATCCAAGTCCAAATGAGGATGCACGCATATTGCTCAGTGCTCAAAAGTTGCTCAATGCCTTGCCCCCCCCCCCCCCCCACCTCTTGGCCTCATGTTCTCCCCTACCAATTTTGGGATCAATTTGCTACTTTATAGGCTATACATATTAAAAGAGTAAATAATTGTTTTGTTTTCAGCCTTTTTAGAGCATTTTATTTAAGAGGCGTGGTCTGATTATTATTATGTTTTTATGGATCCAAGTGTGTGAAAATATTGGATCCAACACATAATAATGATAAAATTGGATGCTTTACGCCCAATATTTATTGGTCTCGCTATGAGTTTTAAAATATAGGACTCTACCAGGGGCGTAGCCAGCTTTTTTGGTCAGGGGGGGCAAAATAAAATTTTTGGGGCACAGACGAAAAAAATTACAGTTGCACAATACAATATATAGAGACAAAGGGCGTTATTGGGACGATGTGCGCGCGTAGCGCGGAAAAAAATTGGTATTTTACACTATTTTCGCCCATTATCAGGATGGAAAGTGCTTAAGGGGTACTACACCCCTGGCCAATTTTGTGCCTATTTTTGCATTTTTCTCAAAAATTATAGCGCATTGGTTACAGGTAAGATATGTATATTATAGGGGCAAAGACTACAACTACTGCACTGAAATTTCAGCAACTCAAGGCAAGTAGTTATTGATTTGTTGATCAAATATTGGTTTTCCCTCATTTTTGACTGTAACTCCACAACTGTTGTCTGTGCTGAAATAAAATTTCCAGTGCAGTACTTGTAGTCCTTGCCCCTATAATATACATCTTACTTGTCACCAATCCGCTATAATTTTTGAGAAAAATGCAAAAATAGGCACAAAATTGGGCAGTGGTGTAGTACCCCCTTAAGGGTAGACGAGGTGTTGTTGGTCGAAGCAACCAAAAAAATCGATTTTCATTCTCTAGATCAATAAATTATTGACAAATAACACCTTGATGTTTTGCAAAAGTTCATTCTACAAATTATATAATTTGAAAACTTGCTTAATTTATTGTTGTTAATGAGTTATGTACATTTTACAAAAGTGTTGTTGTTTCAGCCCTCTTTACAACATAACTCAAGAACCACAGGACCTACAAAATTATTTCGGTGATATTTGAATTCTTCTACACGCTCGCAAGGAAATGAGCAATGCAATTTTTGCCAAAGCGCATTACCATTCGCAAGATGTTGTGAACTACCAAATCGCAACACTTTAAAATAGTGTATTACCTTAATGTTTGCAATATGCGCGCGTAGCGAGAAAAAATTGTGTATTTTCGGACTGAATTTCGGTAGAAAAGGGCTCCTTGCCCCTTTTCTTTTCCTTTGCCCTCCTGATTTTCCCTTTTATTTTTTGTCAGAGGAGCACTTTTTTCTTTCATTTTTTGTCAGGGGGCACTCTGCCCCCCCCCCCCCCCGCTGGCTACGCTACTGGACTCTGGACTCTACTACTTCTCGTCCAATATTTTAAAACTCATAGCGAGACCAATAAATATGGGCTCAATCGATCCAATTTTATATCATTAATGGTTCTGATTTCTAGATTAGATTTTTAGGTTTTAAATTTGGGTTCCCCAAATTCTTTCATGGGGAGGGCAGTGGCATAGATTTCTTTTTGACATTGGAAGCGGGGATGGGGTTGGAAAAAATTCTTGAAGTATGGTGAATCCAGCATCTTTTTGCGACAGAATAAGTTTTATGGTAAAAATTTTGCTATTTTGAAGCTAACTGATGAAGTTGAATAAATGCGGGCGAAGAATGTGAAAATTTCAACTTTTGGGGCTAAAATCTGAGGTTAATTTGGTCAGAAACCCATATCCATATTCAGGCGTCAACATTGGGGGTATAATTGTATGGACCACCCCCCGGCAAAATATTGCGTGCAATAATTATGTGTACCCAGGGTGGTGAATTATAGGGGGAAAGATTTTTTGGCAGGCCAAAAGGGGGGGGACATTTTATGGCAGGTTGAAAGAGAGGGAAGCGATTTTTGGCACATATATTTTGGGCGCCGTTTCTATATTTATACGCTCTAAAAAGGAGTAGGAAATCATTAGGAACGTGTTCTAATATGCAAAATTTCCTACTCACTTCGCTCGCATTATAGGCCTATGATAAAGATAAAGCTAATTTAAGACAATAAGGTTTTAAATTCGGATTCCCAGAAATCTGAGTGTGTAAAAGGGGGCAAGATCCACATCAAAAGGGGGGGGGGCAAAGATATTTTGGCACAAGCAATTTTGGCAGACCACTTTGAGAATTCACCACCCTGGGGGGTACACATAATTATTGCACAGTCCCTGAAATGCTCTAAATAGCTTAGAAAAACAGTACAAAAACGGTTTATACTAAATATGCTAATAATTTTCCTGCTCGCTACACTCGCAATATCTATATAGGCCTAGGTCTACACCCCCAAAATCCCAAAAACGGGGGCCTCAACGGGTGCAAATGGGGGCTTAATCATCATAGCATATTTCACCCCTAATGGCGCAAGATATTAGGGGCTATCATTTTCTTTGGAAGGGGGGGTGTCCCAAAGTATAGGCCTACAGGGGGTCATAACTTTTTGGAAAGAAAAATAGGGGGAGGTCATACAATTTTTGTTGACCAAAATGTATAGGCCTAGAGCCACAAAAAAAAGACTGATTTCAATACAATTTTTAGCCTGTTTAGGGGTAGTTGTGTATCGGTGGGGGGGGGGGTCATAAAAATTTTGTTGCCGAAATAGGGGTCGCAATTTTATTGATGCTGACTTTTGTAAATTTGGGATCGCCCCGGCCCCTTCAATTCCGAAAAAAATGATAGTGAACCCCTTTGTTTACCCCTGGCGTAGGCCTACCATATGTAGGTCTATATAAAAGACACAAAACGGACAATGTGAATGACAATTTTCACACTAGGCCTATAAGGCCCTTTGCACTTGATTATTAGTTTCCTGTTAAAGATTTTGAAAAAGGGACGAGGTGACTTTTAATTATTAATTATCTTTTATTTTCTTTATTTAGTTTGAACTAGTATTACAAGCAACTGTTGACTCATTTTGACTAGAGGGGGCATTTAATTATTTCACACCTATTTGATTTTATAAATAAGTGAAGGTGGAGTTGTAGGCCCTACTCCTTGTTCATTATTGTTGATATTATTAAAGTCAGAAAATGGCAAGTAGAAGTAGTTGAAAGTTATTTTAAAGGAGAAAACTAGAAATAAAAATAAAATAATTAATTCTTTTGAGATTTTCAATTTTGAACGCGGGCGGTAAACAGGACTGCGAAGGGCCTAATAAATAATTAACTTATATTTTTCTCTCACCTACAGATATGCCCGGGCAGAATTAAGTATATGTGCGCCTGTGAGTCAAATTTTTTGAACGAATTTTATCTAAATTTGTGATTTTAATACTTTTAGGCCTAATAGGCCTATAGTGTAGGCTATTTGAATGTAGGCCTATTATATGTAAGCCCTAGCTAGAGTAGGCCCAAGTAACAAGTTTAATTATGTAAATGTTGTACAGTATTGATCCCTGGGCCTCAAGGAAGAAAAGATGATTAATTGTGTTTTCAACTGACTGAGTGTCCCAGGCCGGGTAAAAGCTAGGTAAAGGAGAAATAAAGCAAACAATTTGAAACAAACAAATTTCCAGAGCTTATAACAACTATCATATTTTGGGTGCTCCAAGGGAAATAGGAATCTGTTATCAGATAAACATTAGAATCGCAATGGCGCTTTACATGGCAGAAAAAGTTATGCGGCATAGCAGACGAAATTTATACCAATGTTACAATTTGCTCATTTTTAATGAGTGTTTTCAAATCGGATATGTTGCACAGCATTCCAATAAAACAAATAGATTGATTGCAGGTCTCAATACACCAGCAATCAGGTAGGTACTGGTCATGATGCTCGTGCCGCTGGTAAGCTTAAATTAATAAACTAACTTAAGGCAGCTGTGTACTCAAGACATTGTTTCTTTCGCAAAATTGAGTTTTTTTGATATGTTTGTACTTTGTTATGTTTTTTATAAATACAAGGAATGAAAATCCAGATTTGTAAACTCCAACTGCAATATTTTAAGGATTTTATTTCACTATTCCACTCGTGTTTGAAATTGAAATTGAAAAGGAAAGAAAATCTTTGCAGGGTACACGCGCGCAACAACGCATCGCGTTGCGTATCGCGCACCTTGTTAACGGACCTATACGCTTCGCATACGCGACGCTTATGTGCGGCGCATCTTATGGAAACACCACGGAAGCACAAAAACCTAGTGGTCAAATGGCTCCGTTTTAGCTGATAAAATGTGGGTTTTTTCAAGTTCTTTCCCCTGATTTAAATATCAAGTTATGAATGGATTTCGCTCAAACTTCTCAAGGGGCCGTGGAGTTACCCGATGTTTATGTAATGTAAGGTAGAAAAATAAAAACTGCCGCATTCTCCCGAGATTCGATGAAAGTGCAAAATGTGACCACTTTAAACTTCAACGGCCATTATTTCAATGTTCATTTTCTCGGTAAAATGACGATTTAGGTACACGATAACTCAATAAATACAGCATCTATAGGTAAGCAAATATGATCATCGTAAAAAGCATGATCGACTCAAGAAACGGTTTTCTCATTTTTTTATATTTTGGTCTATTTCCGATTTTAGGCATCATTTTGTGCAAATAGGCGTTTGTGAATTTTTAAAAGTTCAATTTGATGCCTTATATGGTCAATATCTCAAAAAATAAGGCCAATATCAAAAAAATAAAAAAAATGTTTTTGGACTGGAGCCTCAAGATTGAGCTAAAAACAAAATATAATATTTTGGAAAGAGTGTTTTTTTGTTATGATGTAGGCCTACCTAACAAATATTGCCAAAAACTCACTTTTTTGTGATTTTCTTCATAATTGTTGTTTTTACCCCAAATCTGTATTTATATTAAGATTTATTGATGTCTTGCCTTCATAAAAATGTATACTTTTATATGTCTTGCTTTAATAATTACAAAGTTATTGCACTTTTACTACATGCATGTCTGAGAGTACACAGCCTCCTTAAGTCATGCACTGATCAGTCTGATGCAGGCATGAAAGTCACAAGTAGTTCCAATAATTGGAACTCACGGCTCCGAACAAGTCCTCAAACGTTCGAAATTTGTAGTTACTACAACTACTTTAGTCACAAGTCACATACTCACGCCGAATTGGTCAAGCTGATCGAAAGACATAAAACTAAAAGACTAGGACATAGGCTAGCTGGGTCCTAGGTCCGGTACTAGGTATAGGTCAGCTGTAGGTTCCTACATGACATATGTACTGCATTCATATACTATAATCAAATTCAGTAAACCTTTGACGAGCGCGTATTTTAAGATGGGAGATGCCGCGCTTGTTGATAGAAAGACAGCTTAGGCTAATAGAAATTGGCACTCCTTTCGTGGTGGATAATATAAAGTATAAAACATACAAGCATATGTCCAGCACTTAGGCAGGGTGATTCTTTGTTGGATTATTTTATTTGATCCTATTTGTGACCTCTTCTCATAATGTATTACTTTCTTTTTCTCACAAGTCTGAAACATCGCACAGTACCGTCCATGCGAACTTGGATGTAAGCTTAAGCTTAGGCCTACATCATGACGGTGTTCACGCAAAGTGAGTTCTTAGAAAACTTGGAAGTATGATATATCTCCTTAAATTTGCCTCTGTGGGCTTACTTTAATAAATACGAATATAAAATAGGCCTAGACTTATGACTGTTAATTGATCGGGGAATTGATGCTAAGACAAACAGATATCGTAAAAGTCACCGGCGCTTGCAAAAGTTATGACTGAACGCTGTACAATGGTTTATACTGCGTCATGTATATCGCCATGGTCGGGGCACGTACCGGGTATGTAGGCCTAGTATTTGCATGCTTGTCGTGGTCGACCTGGCTATTAAATCCTGGCGTTTGCGGGGGGAATGTGGCAACCCAAAATTTACGGTCGACCTGGGAGAAACCGATTTACGATAACTTAGGTGGTCTATCGTGCGACACGATATTTTAGGTCGACCTGGGATTTTTTTCTCCCAGCTTGACCCAAAACGCTTTACTGCGTTGGACGCACGTGTCTCTGATTGGCTGCTGAGGCAATCTGCTGTTGCCGAGTGGAAATTTATGAATGAACTGTGCGCCGTACGCGCTCGTCAAAGGTTTGCTGCATGATTTGATTATACACTACAGGGACTGCCTTTTTGAGGAGAGCGAGAGAAATCGCTCTCTACTGCTCTCCTTAAATCTGATATAGCAGAGTGATTTTTAGCTCTCTTTACTATAGTTAACCATTCTATCCTTACATTCTATTGTAAATGCTCTAACAGCTCCCCTTGAAGGCTCCAGAAGAGCAATTTAATGCTCTCCTGCAAATTCCAAAATACAGTCGCTGAAACTATTACTATTCAGTATACGACAATTAGATGTCAGCAAAATTAGAAATGCATTAAATGTGAGATACCCTGTTACGTGAATGGACAACGAAATAACAGCTCACTTTGAACACCATTTACAGCTGAAAAATAAGAGATTTTAAGGTACCGTATGAAAACTGGTGCCAATTTTTTGTTCATAATTTGTGCTGTACATGGAACATATGATATACAACAAAATTACATTTAAAGAGGAATAAACGTTGACCAGGTCAACTTTAAGAAAATCAGGAATGTCTGTGGTAAAGTTGTAGCAATATAGGCTACCTACCACATAGCAAGAAATCGCAAACTCAGATAATATCCCATCATGCATGCACTAGGACTTTACACATATTCTGCATAAATATAAGTTTACGCCACCTACTCTTGAAGGTCACCTCAGAATCAATTTGCATTGTGGGATATGGTGCAATAAAATATGTGTCTTGTGGGTGAATGTCACTAATCTCTCCTCATAAAAATAATGTTACTGGATTAAATGGACTTAAACATGCTACATTTCCAGATGTGTTGGTTCCTCTTTAAGGGTAGACGAGGTATTGTTGTTGGTCGAAGCAACCTAAAAATCGATTTTCATTATCTATATCAATATATTATTGAAAATTAACGCCTTGATGTTTTGCAAAAGTTAATTCTACAAATCATATACTTTGCAAACTTGCTTAATTTATTGTTGTTAATGAGTTATGTACGTTTTACAAAAGTGTTGTTGTTTCAGTCCTCTTTACAACGTAACTCAAGAACCGCAGCACCTTTAAAAGTATATCTGTGATATTTTAATTCTTCTACACGCTCGCTATGAATTGAGCAATGCAGTTTTTGCCAAAGCTCACTACCATTCGTAAGATGCTGTGAACTACCAAATCACAACAGTTTAAAATAATAAATAACCTTAAGTAAGTGCATCAT
Source organism: Amphiura filiformis (assembly GCF_039555335.1). Classification (NCBI taxonomy): domain Eukaryota; kingdom Metazoa; phylum Echinodermata; class Ophiuroidea; order Amphilepidida; family Amphiuridae; genus Amphiura; species Amphiura filiformis. Next base: position 59,043,121 of record NC_092633.1, read on the forward strand.
CAAACAAGAATCTGATGAAATTAGTTAAATTCTACCATATAGCAATGTACTGGACAGGTTTTTCCATGCAATTTAGCAATCATCACTGACATGACTGATGCATGTTTTAAGTTTGCTCACACAATATGGCATGGCAATTTATTATTATGGGGGGGTGTTTTTAAACCAAGTACTGTATGGTCATTTTCACGGTAAAGGGTGTAACTTTGGATTTTTAACATTTTAATCCGTAGTGTCCTAATAAAGCCACAGAATTCCATGATTTTTGGCCACATAAGTCATCTAGTTAGCAGCTACCTTGGGTAGCATAATCAGCTTTGGGAGTTACTGCGTTCAGTTTTAGCAGGCTTAAATGTACTTAATATTGCCATTTTGAAAAACTATAAAAAACAGTAACATTTTTGTAAAACCCTGTGTTTTCTTCAGTTAGTTCATGGATAATTTTTCTTATCCTGAAAGTACAGTCATATGTTCAGTAAACACTGCCACATTAGATTTAATTGTGAACAGCCCTGTATTTTTGAGAACCGGACTTCGATATTTGTTGTTTCGGAGGCTTCATTTTCTGTTAACAATTGTTAACAAACTTTGAGGGTGTAGCTTTGGTTCATAATTCTTGGTTATTTCTTCACTTCTTCTTGATTCATAACAGTTGTTATCTTAACTTGAAATGGGTAACAAAAATTAGTCGATTTGCAAGCTTTTAAAATTTTTATAAAATCTTGACTTCAAAGAGCCGTTTTTCCGTTAACTTTTTTTGAAGCCTCCGAAACAAACTGTTCAGCAAGCTTGTGCAAATATAAATAAAAGAGCTCATCCAATCTATTTATCAAAATGTAGTAAAGTAGGTCCTCAAGTCACATGTTTTTAAATCGTGGAGATATATATCACCGTTTGAAAATGGGACCCAATACAAACATTCCGTTAACAATTGAAGCCTCCGAAACAAATGAAGCCTCCGAAACAACAATAAGATCAATTATCATCTATGCATATCTAAATTGGTGTGTTTCATAATGATATCTGCATTGTAATTATTACTTGATATGTGCAGAATGTCATAAAATTTGACATTATGGTTAATATTTGACAAATATACTGATACCCAAAAATGCCTGTTTCGGAGGCTTCACATGCAAAAAACACCATACTTAACAAATGGGTGAAAAAATTAACATGTGATAAATCTACAATATCTGCCGCATAGAATCATTGATTCAATACACACAAGAAAATAACAGCTTAGATGATCCCAACACTGTTGTTTTCAAAAAAACTACTTCTGCAATGTTTAACAATTGTTAACATGAAGCCTCCGAAACAAAAAAAATGACTTGCTGTTGTAATTTAATTTTTGTCACAACTGAAATTCAATACTTAGAAGCAAAGCATGAAAATTGGTAATTGTGATATTTTTTACCTATTTTTTTATGTCAACTTGTAGTAGTTAGCCAAATATTTTACTTAATGATCACCTGTGTTGTTAACTGAAGCCTCCGAAACACAAATCGCTTGAATTGCCAATTCTAAAAAATAACTCCAATTTCTGTGAAACTTGGCTGGGAGGTTCCTTTCATCAAGTAGTATTTGTACATGAAGTTAAACATTCAAATTATTTTAGGAACCCAATTAAAACTTTAAAAATATGTTTAAGGTTTGGAAATTTCCATTGTAAATGACACTTGATGTTAAAAAATTTCAAAACTGCAATTACAAACATAGCAAAACATGGTATAAAATTTAACTTATATCTGTTGACTTACTTTGGAATGGGATTTCACATGTATTCCAGCTTTCATGTCATAATTTTCTGAGGTTATGTAAAATACATTTTTTCTTAGATTTTAACCAAAATGTTATGGAAATGTCAAATTTTTATTAGAAATCAAAAGGTTTAAGCCTTGAAACATTATTTTACTGGAATTTAAGTTGCTTCTATGCATGATTTCAGTAAACAGAAACATATTTAAGTGGTTTGAAATTTTGACCCTAAAAATCAAAAGTTACACCCTTTACTGTGAAAATGACCGTATTGTATGATACAATATGGTATGATGTTGAATTGTTATATGGGATGCTTCCACTACCACACAGTAATCTTCTGTAACATCTCTCCCAGTTGCTGTATGCACCCGCCTACAGTCCACTGTTCTGTCCTTGCCCTGGAACCTCTGACCGACATGGGATATTATGAGTTATGATAAATTTTATGATCTATAGTTTTTTTAAAGTGACATTGCAAAGGAATTCATTATAGAACTGATGGTTTTGCATTATTTGTTCCCGTTTTTTCTTTGATTTTTTTCTAGACCGACAGTTACATCATGTCGTGGACTGAAGCAATCAGCCAGCTGTCTCACAACCTCTGATCTGTCGGATAAGCCTTGGTATAAAAGATTGGCCATTCAGAGCAATGACAAGTTTGTTGCTTTTCTAGGCAGATTATCCCCTAAAGCTCAAAAACAATATGTACAGCTGGTGGCAGGTAATATACTGTGGAATCCACACTACCCCTATGTGAAAGGTGTTACACTACCTTCCAGAGAAGTATGGCAGTCTGTTGCCCTGATTGATGTAAGCGCCCTGTTATAATAAGTGAAATATGCGGAGCTTTGTGTTCTCTTCAAGAGCGCAGCTTTGCGTCGTCCAACGTTTTGATGCATAATTGGCCAATCAGATTATCGGGTTGTTGTTATGATTGTCAGACAATTGAATCAGCCAATCAGAACACCATTTCTGTGTTTACGCTGTGCACACTCTTAAAATGTGAACAAATCCGAAATAAATCCGAAATTTATTATTATTATTTATTAACAAGTGCCGTTCTTCTCTGCCAGAGACTGTAGTTAGTAACTTCCACAGGGGGATCATGAATTTCAAATGGAATGAACACATCAGGCAGCTGCATTTGAATTTCATACACCCATTAGATTCAACCTGAATCATCCACAAAGGGAGGGTGAGTTTCAAATAGAGTTAGTTAATGTGCTATTCCATTTGAAATTTATGTTGAGAGAGCTTTATCTAAACATTCAACAAGCGCTGAACATGCTGAATAGTAATTAGAAGAACAAAGACAACAAGGTCTTTGCTGTTCATTATTTGTATCCAAAAGGACACCTCATCAGGCCTTGAAATTCACAGAGCCTACAGGTCTCTTTTACCCTTGGACTTGGCTTTGGTGTCCCTCAAGTTCAAAGTAATTTTCAGTACATAGGTGGCCTTCGTCGTGGCCCTTTGCACATTGCACTGTTCTTAAAATGAGTGCCCTTGAAAATGTGAATTTTGAGGACTGCCCAATATCATCTTGCAAATTATTATTACTTTCTTATCTTTTAGTGAAATTTGTCCAAGATGCAAGAAGTACAGGAAAAAGAATTTCCTCTTGATCTTCATTTTACCAAACACAGTGAAATTTCAGAGTTTTCATGCAGCACCTAAATTCAGAAGAATTTACATACGTAGGCCTTAAGTTCAAACAGTCTTCATTAATTATTGGTAAAATCTTGGAATTACTCAATTCAAACCTCAGCTAGATTTACAATCCTGTTGTTTAAAATCCCTGGTTCTGCAGCCCTTGGCTACTTTAATCCTGCAATTATGTAAATCTGTTTTTCAGACAACAGAAATGCTAGTCTTCCTGAAATTTCCAGTTTATCAGCAATTGGCCATAAAAGAAAAAACCATATTCCCTGTTTTTGTTCTTTTTCACAATTTCTACAGTTCACGAAATGTTCAGGTCAGGACATTTTGGCAAACCCCACTGGAATCTGTGACATAATTATAATCCCATATTGTCCTGAGATGAATCAGCTATGGACGAATCCAACGAGCCAAGTCATGGTCAGGATTTGGTCGGCCATCTTTGGGTAGCCGCTAGCACCAACCTGGTGTTTTGAGCGCCCCATTGTGCAAATAAAAGCCGCCTAACACCCAGAGAAGATGCAAGGACGAGGAGGGTTATTAGAATAATATATACAATAGAGATAATTCCGCAGGTAATCCCATCCCATAGTCCTTTTGTTCGCAAGTACATCCATTTGTAGCGTTTGATATGGTGTAGTTAATCCGATTATTATGTCACTTCAACAGCGAATAGACCATGTAGAAGCTGTGTGTTTTGCCAAAGGGAACTATAGGGCCTATTGTGTTGTAAACTTTAATCATTTTTTGTCTACCTGTGTTTTCGCGGAAGGTGTTAAACGGGTGATGGAATGCAGTTTAAAATTTCCGCCAAGGCTGAATCATTTCACATTTTGGGTGCATTGTAGCCGACGGCTACCCAACTAAAGGCTGCTAGTCAGGTGTAGGAATGCGTGGATTTGGATTCGTCTATAATAAAACAAATAATGTCAGCAATTCACCCTTACATTATAAGGGGTGGGTGGGAGTTAGACTAGTGTAAAGACTCCATTGAGGAATTAAGCAGCATATGGAATAAAGTTGTATTCTTCACTAGAAGATTTCTGTGCAAGGCTAATTCTGTGCTCTTTTACACAAAGGATAAGCCCCAAAATGGTGTCAAAGGAGCCCTAAACGGCTATTGTGCCGTCTCTTCACATTCCCCAAAAGGTACCCATCCACTGTTTCTGTATGGACCTTGTTGTTTTTTCAATGCAGGAACTACACTCTTTTACTATGATGCGAAGCAAGCATACCAACTGAGGGCAAAGATAAAAGCAGAAAACCTACATCTATCTGACTTAGACTGGAGAGACATTTACATCAAGAAACAGGTAGAAATGTTTGCCTTAATTCTTAGTGATTTAGAGTATAACAATAGGAATTTTTGTTTTTACTATCCTTGATAGTGTTATAGAGGATCTATATAGGCATGTCCACAATTTTGAGTAGTGAAAGTTTGCACAGCGAGTATCCACTACGATGAAATATTAGAAGTGCTTATCTTCTATGACTCGATAGAGGATAAAATAAAAATACCTATTGTATATCTCATTCTTAATTAGTCAGTTTAAATTTTAATAACTGAAAACTATTTAGCAAAAGTTGGTCAAAGATGCTGAGTTTGTAGGCCCTCATCTTTGTTTAGAGTGTCATGTCATACGTACTCAACAACCAGCTGACATACATAGTGAATATACATGGGCAGTTTTTAGGGGAAAAAAGCAAAGAGGAAAATGTCATTACTGTTTGCTTAACTGTTTATTTTGTTTGTTTTTTCCAGATCTCCAAAGATTTAATGAAGGTGCTTCCAACATTACTACTCATGTGTTTGCCGTTTGTCTTCTATGTCATTTTGCCCATTTTGTGAGTACATAAATAAAGAAATATAATGAAATAGCTAAAGTCTGTAATAAATAGTTGAGTCAGATAGTTCAGCACATTTTTGGCCCCCACACATGTGTGGGGCTTATGTTATCATCCAAATGGTTGCCTGGTTGTTTGTTTGTTTCTTTGTATGTTTCTTTGTTTGTTTGGCTGTCCGGGCGGAAGCAAATTCTTTAATCCACTCTGCAGCTTTAACGCAATAACCGATCAACTTCAAACTTGGTACGGTGATAGGATATGGTAGCCTGATGTGCTGTATAGTTTTGTGTCATGTTATTTGCATATTTATGAATATTAATGAGCTTATTTGCATATTTTCCTGTCTGCAGCTTTAAAGGATGACTCCGGCAATCACAACATTATGCCTTATATGTTAGAAAAACAATTATCAAGCACGAATCACGTGGTTTTATTTGAAACAAACTCATATTGACCATAAAAACGAATAAAAACAGCCAGCTCTCAACACGCGATATTCAAAATTCCCGGGCACCGAAATTGTCGAGTGCAATGACGTCCCAGTAATACAATGAAGGCTGACGACAATTGAGCACAAATAACCATTACGTCATTGCACTTAGACAATTTCAGCACGGGAATTGTGAATATTGCGTATTGAGAGCTGACTGTTTTTATTCGTTTTTATGGTCAATATGAGTTTGTTTTCAATAAAACCACGTGATTCGTGCTTGATAATTATTTTTCGAAATTATAAGGCATAATGTTATGATTGCCGGAGACTCCCTTTAACGCAATAACCGATCAACTTCATTATTATGTTTTCAGGGTTATTAGGAGCTAATAATGATAATATTGGGCTATTCCAGAAATTAACGGCACCTACCCTATAGAAGACTTGGGATTCCCAAAATAAAATTTTTTTGATTTACGAGGCCAGATGTGTCAAATTTGTCTTCTATAGGGTATGTACCTTTTATTTCTGTGATAGCCCATACAGAGCAGGGTCACGTGACACAAAACTTGGGACGCTCTGACAGGTTGCATATCAATCTTCTGTCACAGTTCAATAACAGAGATTCGAGAGTGATGCTAAAGCAGCAGGCAGAGTTGGGGGTATGAGGCTATTATTGAGTTAGTTTCCAATATTCTAATAAAGTTTGGTTATTTCTTCATCATATAGGCCTTAATTTAGACGAAATTAGGATTATGGTTAGGTTAGGGTTATTAGAAGGATAATGGTTAGGTTTGGGTTCGGATTAGCGATACGAAATCATTTACGTGGAGTATCAACTTAGATTTCTTTTCCGCTTTTTTTTTTAAATTTTTTTTTAAGTTATTAAGCATATATAAAGATTTTAAAAACGAGTTTGAAGAAAATTTATCTTCGAGTTCCTATTTTTTTTCTTGAGAAAAAGGCAGTTTTGTGATTTTTCTTCCATAGATGACAATGTTAAAACTATTTTTGTTTTTATCCGTTTGTCAAAATGGAGACTCGGATGGCTTTCAAAATAGAGTACCATGTGCCCACGGATATGATGATTGATATAAAAAAGTTTGAAATTGACAACCAAAATCAGAAATATTTTTCATTTTATACCAAGAGAGATTTTCCAATTCAGAACAAAATATTTGATGTGCATTTTACGAAAAATGTCAATTTTAAGCTGTTGAAATCCAAAACGGAAACAAATTTCGTTCCTTCAGGTTGCAAGAGATACGATGTGCATAGAAATGGTCAAAGAGTGTGCTTTTCTAGCACTTTGGAGAAAATCATATTTTCAAATTAATGCAGATATCCCGTTTTGTCGGTTGCGTAGGTCTATACATTTTTAAACATTGGATATTGATAAACAAATGATTGATGATCGATAATTGATTATCGATAATCGATAATTGATTATCGATTATCGATAATCGATAATTAATTACCCATAATTAATTCCACGCACAACCCCCCCCATACCCAGAAGGAAATCATCCTTAGCGATTCCCAGTTTTGTCGGTTGCGTAGGCCTATAAATTTTGTTAAATGATTGATTATCGATTATTGATTATCTATAATCGATAATTGATTATCGATAATCAATAATTGATTATCGATAATCAATACCCCTCACCCCCAGTATCCACAAGGATATCATCCTTAGCCATTTGAACATGAGAGTCTGTTTCATCATTTTATGCGTGTTAGGGTTTAGAATTTAACTGAAAGTTGATAACTGATTGATCATTGATTATCGGTTATCGACTATCTATAATTATATCTCCTCCCCCACCCACACCAACTCAAACACTACTTAACTATGGCATCTACTAGCGTGGTCGGAAATGGTTCTGCATTATGAAATATTTTTTTTGGGGGGGGGGGGAATAAATAATGGGCTATTCCAGAAATTAACGGCACCTACCCTATAGAAGACTTGGGATTCCCAAAATAAAATTTTTTTGATTTACGAGGCCAGATGTGTCAAATTTGTCTTCTATAGGGTATGTACCTTTTATTTCTGTGATAGCCCATTGGATGGCTTATTTCGCATGATACCATAACATATCGGATTCGTCATGACTCATCCGATATGTTATGGTATCATGCTCAGCCATCCAATATTATATCAAACTTGGTATGTGGATTGGAAATGGTGGCCTGATGTCCTGTATAGTTTTGTGTCATGTTATTTACAAATTTATGAATATTAATGCGCTTATTTGCATACTGCATAAACACCTATGTGTGGGGGCCACCTTAATTACGAACCGCGTAATTCTAGTTTGTACCTTATTATTGTCCCACAGTTTTGGACTATTCCAGTTGAAATCCATACATGCCCTATGGAAGACATGACCTTAATCTCCCACATAGGGGGTGTAGATTTCAAATGGAGTCATATAGGGGGTATATGGTTTTCAACTGGAATAGCCCATTTGAGTAATAGTTGTGCATATAAATTAAAAGGGCATTTCGTGATCCACAGCCTCATCCCCCCACTTGTCTCAAAAAAAGTTGAGATTTTTATACCACTGGACATTTTTCTTGCAGATTAATTCGTTTAGCAAATATATCGTCAAATTTGAATTTTGTTCTGGTATGGAGCAGTGTAATACACATAATCATGCATAACTCGCAAAACGCAAAATCGGAATCAACTGAAATTTTGGGAATAAGCTTTTTTCATGGATATCTACTGAAAAATGTCATAAAAAGAGGATGCTAGGATCACTAAATCCTCCTTTAAAACGCAGAATAAAATAGTCCTAAGCTTGAATGGCATCAAACAGATAAAAGGGGAAATTGGTTACTTGCATGTCCCAAAAGTCAATTCTACAAAGTTCTTCACTGTTATAATAAATAAATGAATTGGTAAAATTCTTGATTAAATGGTCATCATCTTATATACAATGTAATGCTTAGAAATGAAAATATGACGCTCTTGCCATTCAAATTTCATGTCAGAACAAATACCCCTTCCTATGCTTTTTGGATGAGAAAATGGCAGAGGATCAGGATCCATCTGAATACCCATTTAATGTTAAAAATCGTCTGCTCTTCCCCAGCTGACTCAGTAAATCAGTTGGTAGCGCATTATTGGACTGATAAACCAAAGGACCCAGGTTCAAATTATCGATGGCCAGTGGAATTGTATTCACTGGCTATCATTCATTTTGTGTGAAGTTTAAATTTATTTATATTATAAAGTTACCCATACGATTAAGCAATTTTTCTCTCAAATTATATTTTGTTTGCAGATTCTTCTTTCCCAGACCATTCCTGTCTGATCAGTTCTTTACCAGAGAGCAACTTGTGGAATACAACAGCAGATTTCACCAAACCAGACTTACCATACACCCATCCATTGTGAATCAACTTGTGAAGAAAGTAGAACAACTCCCAAATAGCTCAGAAACTCAGACCTTTCTAGATGCAATGAAAAGAGTAAGTTGTGTGGATGTTTGTGGTATATTGAGTAGTACAAATTGACTGCTTTTATATATAGGTTTGTCTCTGTGAAAAGTGAGATACCATGAATCTTTTTTATCACAATATCTACAAAATGTATGTTGCACACCTAAGATTCAAGAGTTTGGAATCTGAATGGCCCAAAACTGGAAGTGGTGAATTTGGTTGAGAGGTTTTGAATGGAATACTAGTAGTTCAATGTTGTTTAAAGTATGCCTTGTAATGCTTGAATCTCATATTTCTAGCATACTTGGTTGTGATGTTATGGTATAATATTTGGCTCTGTTATGGTAAAAGGCTGAATTTTGTCATTCTACTTTTTATTCTTCCTTAAAAACTTGAATTTAACAATCGGGTTTTGATTGAGCAAACTTCAATCAAAACCAAAATTGTCATTGGCGTAATAAGCCCTGGGTTTTGTTGAAAAGGGTTTCATTGTCCTGTAGATCAATAAAAGGTGGTGCCATGCGTGTTGTGACATCAGTCCGACACCTGTTGTGCATCCATGCCCGTGTCGAGTCGTGTGCCAGTAGCCAATCATAGGCAGCGGTTCTGGGGGGCGTGGCTGTTTTCACAGAAATTGTTGCCGGGAAAATTCATAAGCTGTTTCGATACCATCCGAAGAGGTCAGGAAAATTTTAAAACTGGAAATAATGATTGGGATATCGTGTATTAATTTCGCAAAATCAAGAAGGATATAACTCGTAAAATATTGCGAACCGCAATAGAACTTGAACTTCCGACGGTATCCATCGTGTACAAAAACTACAATAACAATGGGTCGTGAAAGATGTACGAAAATCAATGGTCTTCACATTCGCTATGGACGTAAAAAAGTGATGTTGTAAAATCGACATTTATTCATGGTGATTGACTAAACAGTGCCGTGACTTCGGTATTAACAAGTTGACAATCTAGTATTTATCATCGTGAATTTGGCGATCGTCAGCGGAGAAGTGAGAAGAGAAGGCCCGGAAGAAGGCGCCATCTTGTATTTAAGACGAGGCGTAGATTGGACAACTTCAATCACTGACGGGATGATACTTGGAAAACAAGGGTGAGAAAATTATAGTAGTCATGATTATGAAGAAGAGGCGGGAATTTGATGGGTTGATATAATTAATTTAAGCTGTTAAGTGGGTCTGTATACATTAATCAAAAGCCCGGTGAAAACTGACTTCATACTTAGCATGGCGAATAATTGTTTATTAAATCCAGTCACTGAATCAATTTTACTAAAATCCAGGTTGAGATCACGTGATCGTTTATTTTATGAATGAAACAGGCAGGCGTGGAAACAGGCATAGAATCTCTGTCACGATTATAATTTGAGGTTGCTTAGGTTTAATGTACCGTAATAAAATTTAATCAATACATTTGACTATCGAGCTATAGTAGTTACATAATTCACCAAATTAGGGGCAAATAACGACCAAAATATTGACGTTGATTTTGACGACGCGACGCTGCGTGAGATGAGTTTGTTGTTGTCACAAAACTTCCGGGTTGCGTTTCTAGATTTTCGTGTGTTCATTCCCAAATTGTAAAACAAAATTGTTATTTCATCCGTAGTGGGGTTTTCGTTACTTGTTATATTTGATACATTGGTTTTCTAACAAATAAGGAAAATTTATAAAATAATTCACGATTTTCAGCGAGTTAAATTATCACAAAACAATTTACTTTAGACATTGCATTAAAAACACAGCTAGATCGCGTTCATGCAAGCAGTTTGATGTTTGTCCTCCAACATGGCAGGACTCTTACAGTAAGGCGGGCTTACGTAAATGTGTGTAACGTAGTATTGAATACCTTGGTCTGATTGGCTGTTCAAGGTCATTAAAAATAAATACTTGAATATAGATCGTGGGGTTTATAAGAAAAAGAAAAAATATAGATGAATAAAAAATAGAAAGGAAATAAATAAATTTGAAGAAAAAAAAAAAAAAATAATAATAATAATAAAGAATAAAAAAAAAAAAAAAAAAATGAAAAAAAAAAAAAAAAAAAAAAATAGAAAAATAATATTAGCCATAAATAAATAATGATTGAAAAAAAGATTTTTGGATTTCAGAACTGTAAGTCAAAAAATTTATGGAAAAAGTCATCACATGTCAGGTGAAGGATTTTCAGGAAATATGGCAATATAGAACACAATGGATAGATACAATTTCTTGCGGGTCAAAATATATAAGGCAAGATCAAGGGAATTGCAAAAAACTTGGTTAAATAAAAAAGAAAAAATTAATAAAAATATAGGTTATCAAAGGGCATCGAAAGGCAAATATATAGCTAAAGTTAAATGACATTTTAAGAAGCATGCAGTTTTTTGTGTTCAAGGCGAATCCAAGGTCAAATAAATATACAGATAAAGATCATGAGAGTTATTTAATTGATAAATTAATAATGTTGTTTCAAGGTAGCCACAGGTAAATAAGAAAATGTGGTTGGAGGGTCATGGAAATTGTTAAAGATGGGAAACAATAAGGGTAATTAACACGTGCCAAGGTCAGAATGGGGTCAGACTAGCCTTTCAACAAATCTTTGCCCAGGGGTGGGAGTAAGGCGGTTTGCACTCTTTTTAATGTCGCGGTGTTTTAAATGGGCCGTAATGTGAACCTATAAGATAGCTAGCATATTCTATGACTATTGCAAGGCTAGATGGGGGGTCACCTGATGATCAAATAAATATTTCTATAATATCAATGAATGTCAAAAAAGGGTTGGAGGCCATGAAAGGTGGTGAAAGGGTGCAATAATGAAGGTCAATTGAGATCATTGGGATGGCAAATTAAGAAACTTTGGGAACTCATGAGTTTGGGGTATATCGCAAGTTAATAATTCATAAGATAAATTTAGGTTGCAAGTTTAATTGGAAGCAGGAAGTAATGAAGCAATCAAACATGTAAAAATGGAAGGAAAAATGCAATGAGAATTCGTAATGGGTTGGGAAAAGACAGCAGTGACAAAACACTTTTCTCCTTTTAATAATATTAATAATACTTTTTAGTAACAACAGGAGCTCCTACATGTTTCCTAATAGGAATAAAATAACTTTGTTTTCATTCATTCATGTCATTCATTCATGTCAGTCATATTTCATTTTGCTAAATCACCAATCAATAATACAATGTACAAATGTAATTCAATAATGATATATAATGTTTACATGTGCATGTATGGCGAGTTGGTTCCCTTTCTGTCTTTGTTTTTTCTAATTTATTTCAGACTACGGACAATTAATGCTGGTGATTAGAAATGGAGGCTTGTCATGTCCCGGGAACTTGTAATTAATAGTGGCTTCGAAACTGGTGCAAGACTGTATATGAATGCAGGGGAAGGTGATACATTGGACATTTTGTTATCGGAAGCTATCAGATTCAACACCTAGTATCTGAGTCAACTCATGGCTATGATAAGTTGGAAGTATCAGTATCTTTGTTACGAACCATTGATCAAAATGAGCACAACACAAAGCCTATGGCATATCAAAATTGGGAACAGACGTATGAACTTAAATTACAACAATGGTTACTATGTGCTCTACGATATTGTTTAATTACAATGGATGACGAGAACGACTGACAACAATGGCCAGGGCTATGTAAGATCCAAGAAGAAAAACACATGAATTGTTACAGTGCTGATGTAAAGTGATGTTACAAACAATGGATATTATACATTGTAGGCGAATAAAGCAATTGCATAGGAAAAATAAAAAGATACAGTCGTATAACGATATTGGCATTTGACAATTTATCAAACAATAAAGCGATAACCGAAATACATTTTGTAAAACTTATTGCAGTATAGAAGATATCACTCTTGAGAAGTCGCCACACTTCAAAAAGCAGCAATGTCAATTGATGCATTGGTACATGTATAATCAACACCTAAAACTCTGTCATAGGTGGCAATTATAAGAAGAAAATAGTGATTGAACAATGAACATTGAATAATTAAATATTGATAGCAGAAATGCATGAAGTGATTTAAAGGCCACAATTGAGTACTACTGCACCACTTTAATAATGAAGAGGGTAATCATGTAAATGGCCCAGATGAATAAAATTGCAAACATTGGATTCAAAAAGGCAAAATATACAGGTATCATATTTATGTTAATGTCTTAACGAATCGGAAATTTGCTTGGGATTGATATTTGCTAGCCTATTCTACAGGTTATAATGAACACAAATATGTGAAAAATGGTGTATATAATTATGTAAGGTAATAGGACACATAAAAAGCATAATTCTTCACCTTAATAAAGGCTCAAAATGTCCAGGTAAAGGGGTGCAAAATGCATGTCAAATATTGCTATGGACACCAACAATAGGCAAGTCCCTAGATTAGGTCCTTGGTTGGCATTGTTTCTTTTGCTTTTTACCATTTTGTCCAATATATGAATCAAAATGGAGATACATTGCTGCATTTGAGCAAGTCATTGGGAATGTTTTCACATACTTAATATTTAATGTCAATTCCAAATTAGGATGTTTGGAAATTGAATGGGGTTGTCCTAATTCGGAAATGAGTAATGATTAGGTCCAAGCCAAATATGCTGTTTGGGATTTGAAGTGGGTCGTCTCACTTCAGGACCATAAATGGCATCAGATGATATAGCTGTCTGATTGCGTAAAAGGGTATCAGATGATATTGCTGTCTGATACATATATGATTTCAATGATTGATATATATTGCTTTTAAAGAATAAGCCAGATGATATAGCTGTCTGAGGCGCTAATGAATTTGAATGTATATCTATTTAAAATATCAGATGATATAGCTGTCTGATTGCGTAAAAAGGGTATCAGATGATATTGCTGTCTGATACATATATGATTTCAATGATTGTTATATATTGCTTTTAAAGAATAAGCCACATGATATAGCTGTCTGAGGCGCTAATGAATTTGAATTTATATCTATTTAAAATATCAGATGATATAGCTGTCTGAAGTGATATGCGATATTAAATTAAGTATGAAGAACACAGTTGACACTTGATCAACTGTGTAAATGAAAGGAAATAAAAGATTCGGATGGTAAAGATCCAGCTCCGCAATAGTTGTGTTTGGTCTACTTATTATGGCGTCCATAGGACAATCGGGTTTTGATTGAGCAAACTTCAATCAAAACCAAAATTGTCATTGGCGTAATAAGCCCTGGGTTTTGTTGAAAAGGGTTTCATTGTCCTGTAGATCAATAAAAGGTGGTGCCATGCGTGTTGTGACATCAGTCCGACACCTGTTGTGCATCCATGCCCCGTGTCGAGTCGTGTGCCAGTAGCCAATCATAGGCAGCAGTTCTGGGGGCGTGGCTGTTTTCACAGAAATTGTTGCCGGGAAAATTCATAAGCTGTTTCGATACCATCCGAAGAGGTCAGGAAAATTTTAAAACCCACCCACCACTCCCTTTATAAAAAAAATATGATATTAAATGGCATTGTTTCTTTTGCTTTTTACCATTTTGTCCAATATATGAATCAAAATGGAGATACATTGCTGCATTTGAGCAAGTCATTGGGAATGTTTTCACATACTTAATATTTAATGTCAATTCCAAATTAGGATGTTTGGAAATTGAATGGGGTTGTCCTAATTCGAAATGAGTAATGATTAGGTCCAAGCCAAATATGCTGTTTGGGATTTGAAGTGGGTCGTCTCACTTCAGGACCATAAATGGCATCAGATGATATAGCTGTCTGATTGCGTAAAAAGGGTATCAGATGATATTGCTGTCTGATACATATATGATTTCAATGATTGATATATATTGCTTTTAAAGAATAAGCCAGATGATATAGCTGTCTGAGGCGCTAATGAATTTGAATGTATATCTATTTAAAATATCAGATGATATAGCTGTCTGATTGCGTAAAAAGGGTATCAGATGATATTGCTGTCTGATACATATATGATTTCAATGATTGTTATATATTGCTTTTAAAGAATAAGCCACATGATATAGCTGTCTGAGGCGCTAATGAATTTGAATTTATATCTATTTAAAATATCAGATGATATAGCTGTCTGAAGTGATATGCGATATTAAATTAAGTATGAAGAACACAGTTGACACTTGATCAACTGTGTAAATGAAAGGAAATAAAAGATTCGGATGGTAAAGATCCAGCTCCGGCAATAGTTGTGTTTGGTCTACTTATTGCGTCCATAGGACAATTAAAGTTAAAAGTGTGCATCATGTTGATTTTTTATTTTCATTTAATTTGTGTGTAAAATTAATAGCATTTACAAAAACTACAGCTTCTTTTATTAATTGATTTACCATTGCTAGTGTATTGCATTGGCAACACTGTAACTCAATTTTTTCAAAAGCAAATCTTGTTTCAAAAGAACGTATTGTTTTTTTTAATTTTGTGATAACAATTATGCTAAATGCCATAGCAGCATCAATTTAGAGATTTAAGACTTTCAGAAATGAAAATAGCGCCTTCAATTTGCCTATAGGAATGAACTTACCTCAATTGACTAAAAATGGAGTTACAGCCTTTTACCATAACAGGACTGTGTTGTCATTTGTCTCACTTGTTGTAGGTTTTCTTTTGATTTTTTTTCTTATTTTACAAATATTTCAAATTAAACAATTTTATATGACAGCTGGATTCAAATATGCCTTTGGACAGCAGGAGTCTTCTACAACATAAAGAACTATTTGAAGTGGTTTTAGGGTTTAATTCATTACCAAGAATTCATTTGGTAAGTTGCTCCATGTAAGCAAGTAGACATTTATATGGACTCCCCTTATATCTGTATGATATGACCAAGGGAATAATGTAATTTGTGAAGTGACCAAGCGGAATGAGTCTTTAGTCCAACAAAATCAAAATGCATTTTGTAAACTCATTACATGGAACAGTTTAGAGCTTTCTGATTAAAATTCCTTCATAAACTCCTATATAGTGAGAACCAATCAGAGCAAACGTTAGTAAAATACGAGGTATGCATAAATATGGTTTTATTGCACCGGTGCGTACTTCGCGTAGTATGTGCAGTGCTTTCGGATGCATTCATGTTTCTTGCAGGTTGATACAATACATTGATATTTGCTTGCATTCTCCAACATTTTTAGTGATAAATAATTTTTTCTTGTGTATGTAATAGGTTAATAAATGTGTATCACTTGTTGCTCGAGAAATTGTACAAAATAATGCACTTGTACTGAGTATGTTTGCATTATTTTGTACAATTTCACTACCAACAACATTTATTAACCTATAAATCACAAGCCTGATCTGGAGTTGTGTGTAATTAGTTGACAGCCTGGCACAAGCAACGTTAATGCCCGGTGGCCCGGATGTGCGATCACAGGGTAGGGAAAATTATGTTTTTTGTTATTATTTTGATGAAATAAGAATCACAAAATGTTCTAGTAATGTATGAGCAGGGTTCATTCATATATTTTCAGAACTAAACAGTTGTTTATGCCCTTGGGCTGCGAGCGGCCCTCTGGCATATAAACCAGGGGCATAAACAACTGTTTAGTCATGAAAATAAATGAATGAACCTGTAATTATGTTCATTTTAGTATTGCTTATAACTATATAACACAAAGGAAGGAAGTTGAATGCTTTTACTGGCTCTATCTCAAAATCAAAATTAGTGACAGTCAACTTACTTCACTTGATCACATTACATGTTGTTGAGTATCATAATTTTTTCCCATTTCATGCCCATTTAATTGATTCACTGAATGAAAAGTATGCTAAAGTCCCAATGAAATTTGACTTAGATCCTGAGATATATAAAGTTTCAGTAGGCATAGATACTATATGATAAGCCAAATTTCCCATAAAAGTAGTAATATACAATATCTTATTTATTTCTATATATGAAGAGATTTGTTGCAAAACCCTTACATCCACTTTAGCAATTTTGAGAAAAAATCCCCGATATAAGGGGGTTTGCAACAAAAGCAGTTTTTGGCAGGATGCTTGTGTAGGATGAGTATCCCGCCAAACACTGCTTTTGTTGAAAACCCCCTTATATCTGGGATTTTTTTTGATGATTTTTTGATGTGTTCTCAAAATTGCTCAAGTGGATGTAAGGGGTTTTGAAACAAAGCTCTTCATATGGGAAAATAGAGCTTTCTGGATTCCACATTTTTTTCTGAGCATGTTTGCCAGGTTCTAGTCAATCTGGAAAGTACAAAAGAACCTATTATTATTAACAATAACATTCTGATAATGTTGACATTACCCATTCTCAGGAACAAACTGGCAAATGACTAGATAGTATATACCTTTGCTAGTAAAGGCACTATATAGGATCCACCCAAAAAACCCTATGCAACCTAAAACAGCCATTTTGCTGATAGAAATTTCTTATGACATAAATATTATCACTGCTCCTGTATCTTTGAAGGCTAAAACAATACACCTGACAAACTATAATGCTTAATTTTTATTTTCTAGGTGAATCTATGTCGATTATATTCATTGAAGTCTTTTCTTCTACCATCCCACCTGTTGAGGAGCAGGCTGAATAAAACATTGCACTTTATACATGCCATGGATAGGGCATTACTCAGGGAAAACCTACAAGGGCTATCACAACAAGATCTAGAAAAGGTAAATGCTGGTAATTATAGTGGTGTGTACACAAATCTGTGCATGAGTATTTGCCGTGAGCCGGGGGGGCACTTATATGCTTTTATGTGTTGTCATCATCAAGCAGGCCCTCAAATTTCACACCCTAAACACCCTAAAACCTGGAGCAGGTGAAAATACCAACCCTAATCACTGAGTAGCTGTAGCTTGTGAAATGGGGACCCTTTTCACTGACCAGTTGCATTTAGACACCCTTTTCACTGACCTACCATAAAAAGGTACCCTTTCCACTGATCTACTAAGAAAAAGAAGTTTACACGTAGCCACTTTCATGGATTAAATGCACTATGTTGTATGTAGAGGCTGCAAAAAATAGCCTTCATGTCCTTTAAAATTCATACCCTAAACGCTGACTTGCTGTTGCTAAGTATACCCTTTTCCCCCAAATAGTATGAAATAGCTACCCTATTCGCGGTCCACGCGGACCGCAACTATGCGTGAAAAAAGTACCCTTTCCGTGGATTTCTGCTCGGTGATGACAACACATATGTATTGAGTGGCCCTCGGGGCCCTGAGTCGAGGGGGGTGTGTTTGTGGATATGTTTGTGTCACTGAATCTGATCAATACTGTAAAAATCAATGCAGGGTCATATATCAGGGATCAGTGGTCAAGAGAGGTGGTGATTTTCATGGTGTACATCACTTTGGTCTAGTATAGTGATCTGTGCATGTGGCATATACGTTTATATGCGTGTATACTGGGGCAAATTCTTGAGGGATGTACATGTACTATAATGTCTTCATACTGTTTCAGCATGTTCAGAAAGGACTTTGCCAGAGTAATTTTGTCTCATAACCAAGTTGAATGTTGGTATTAAAATGGCCAAAATGAGCTACTGGTATAATGAAAAGTAAGTAGTGGTTATAATCCAAGATACTTACACTGTTCACTGTAATTTTGGGATATTTATTATCATACCAGCAATAAGTGTGATTAAAATACATTTAATGTTTCAATTCACAGCTGTGTTTTCAAAGAGGTCTAAATAGTAATGATGTTGACCGAGCTGTGTTGGCATCTTGGCTAGGAGATTGGATTCAACTATCTACAAATCTTACAGGTAACTCAGAATTATACTATCTATAATCAAATTGAGTATTTCTTGGCCAAACTGGAACATGCGCGTTGCCTCCATGCAGTGTACTAAGCTTGTACGCAGTGGAAGGCGCGTATATATTTTCTTCTGTACCGCGCTATATTCGTGTGTGTTTATTGCGGAGCCACAAGCGTTCACAGTGTTCCTGTTTGGCCAAGAAATACTTAATTTGATTATAGTACAGCTATACCTGTTTCACCAGTTTGGTAGTGCATGTAGATTTGTGCTGGTCGCAGCATTGAATCGCTCACACCAACCTCGTCTTGCAGAGTGTATACATGTGTGTGCAAACGTTTGGTCAGAATGCTTATGGCGCAACCTCATGAAAGTACTGACAAACTGACATCACTACCAAACTCAAGGTGAGACAAAGTGTAGGGAGATGGGCCAATTACTAATGTTATACCCAAGCTTTGTGAACATTCTGATAAAAATCATATGATTCAGCTGGGAAATGAGCCCAAACGAATGTGAACATTTTGCTAAAAATGATATCGTATCAGCTGTGAAATGAGCAGAAATGGCATGTTCAGTAGTATTTAGTTTTATTGAAATACACTGGAACCTCTTGTTATAACAAAAGTGTTAACAGCAATTTGCGTCAGGCACAAGAGTACAAATTGGCTGCGCTCCAGCAGGGGCGGCCCTGCACTGGCTGCACTCTAATCGAAGCGAAGCCATGCAAGGGGGCGAAGCCAACTAAAGGTTGGCCCTGCTACCTTTGTAGAGCTGC
Organism: Amphiura filiformis; assembly: GCF_039555335.1. NCBI lineage: Eukaryota > Metazoa > Echinodermata > Ophiuroidea > Amphilepidida > Amphiuridae > Amphiura > Amphiura filiformis. Next base: position 59,062,788 of record NC_092633.1, read on the forward strand.
GCTAATAATGTTTTGTTACCGCTTACCTTGCAACCCATATCCATGACCCAGTGAATTGGATCTTAAGGCAAAAGGCTTATTGTGTAGCTCAGAGAAACCACAAATCCTTGTTACTAAAGTGGTCAATAGGAATAATTGTTAGTATTGTACAGCAAATATGCAAACCACATTATTTACCCAAGCATGTATAATCCTCATACGACCTAACACCAAATGACCCGCTGTAGCTGGCTACTGTCTTCAAAATACATTGACTACCCAGGTTGCAGCCAACCTGGGAACTGTCGCAGCTCGTCATAATTAAAAAGGGTAACAATGCCAAAGTGGAACCGCCCAGCTAGAGAGCAGCCTATTTGTGCTCCCATACCATATCAGGTCAGTATAATGTATCAAGGTATATGCTTGGGACTCTGCTATATTTTTTGTTGCTGTCTTTGATTCATAATTTATTGTTTGCATTTTTCATTGTCTTGTTTCAGAAAAAGAAGAATCACTCCTTGCTCATGCAGCAGTTCTGCTAGTTAAAGGCCAATCAATGAGGGCGCCATAACAGAAAGTAACAACTTGACAGAGAATGTACTTCACGAGTATGAAATGACAGCTTAATTAAATTAAAGTAGGGGCTTTTGAAAATGTGACAAAATTTATAGAATCAGGTCTCTATGTATAGTAACATAAATCACAACAAATACTTCATTATGAACAGAAAATTAAATTTGCCAGAAAAACATTGATCTGCATAATAAATCCTGTATGGCAAGCCAAGGATTAAATTCATGCTTGGTCACTTGGCTTGAAGAAATATCTGTTTACTGAAAAGAAGCCATAGGATCAATATGATGGGCATAAATTATATCACATAATTATATAGACAACATTATAAACTTACAGCATCTTGAGGTCAAATTTCTATGTATCGCTTTTTCAGGTTTGCGAGCTGCAGCATATGCTATTTTTCACCATGCCAAGTCGGTAACATCAGTGTGCATTTCATCTGGCACAGCTTTTGCTCAAAGCACTGGTGTACACATGACAAAGGCATCACATATATGTGTGCACAAAATGTAATTGTCACATTATAATTTTGCACTGTATCCAAAGACCATTATAAGGCTAATTTTTAATTATATACAGTTTGTGTTTTTAAAGTTACTATAATATTTAGTATTTAATAATTTGTCGGCTTCATTCCACACCATGAATAAATTAAACAACTTTTCAAGAAATCAGGTGTAAAGAAATGCCAATATAAAATTGAGTTGTGTAAATCAGCCATTCATTATATTTTGTATTGCTGTGATATTTTTGTAGTAAAATAAATTTTATCTATAACTTTAAAAATAAATAAAGGCACATTATTACTGGCAAATTAGTATGAAAAACACGGAAAACACAATACCCTTACCTTACGCCACCTCGGTCACCACGTAATCCCTATGGAGTTGCTTTACGTCCGCTTTATTCCATAGTGGAATGAAGCGAGATGATACACCAGTATGACGTGCAATGTTTTTCATTTTTGCCGATATTTCTTAGTTTGTTGTTTATTATAAAATGTTTATATGAACTGGAGTGAGATGGACACGCCACGATGGAAAACACAACATGTCACTTTGTCACCATATACCGAAATTAATTAATTAGTTATTTATTAATTAGCTAATTTTGGCTGCTAAGACTTGAAATGAAAGAGAACATCATTGAAAACATAGGTGCCAATATTAAAAAAAGACCAAAAATCATCTTATGCCGCTATGGAATAAAACCGACAAATTATTATTATTAGTACAGTATTTACACTTTCCATTCATTGAGATAGGTACATGTATAAGCAGTTAGTTTTAAAAATTTTATGTTATGCAGTATAGTACTGTTGTCGACAATATTGTTAACAATAAGCTTTTCACACACAAAATAATTCTTGGCGACAAAAAATTATTAGTAAACATGGAAGTAACAATATGCGGGAATCACAAAAGTGCTTGCCTCTTGATTGGTTAAATTATGTTACATGACCGTTATAATATATAATATTTGACATAGAATATTCGATCAACAAATATTCATTTTCGATCTCTTTCAAGTTTTACCTTCTAACGAATGTTTGTTGACTCAAAATCAATATATTTGATGTCGAATGTCTATTGGAAATATATCATTGATTTTACATCATCAAACATTTTTAAGTAAACATGACTGGAATTAAAATGGGAATAGATTAAATAACATGTTGCATCAAATATTCTATGTCAAATAAGAAGTATACAGCAAGGCTTAGATCCTTGATCGAATTGTCATTTCTGTTGAATTAATATTCACACTAGGTTTTGCATGAAACTTGAATCCATAGGTGTTTTTTTATTTGAATGTGGATGGTTTTAGCAATCATTAAAATAAAAGTATAACAACAGAACCACCATTTTAACAATGGTCTTAGTTGAAATTCAAATTCTCTGCCGGCCTGTGATTCAAGCAATACAACTTGTAGTGTTTTAAATGAGGTTATTTTATTTCAGCTTTTGACTGGAGATATGTTACAAACAAAATCTTTTGTATTTATATTATTTAGCTTCCTTAAAAGTGTATTTTTTTATTATATTAAAGACCCATTCAGTGATCCCAGCGCAAGTGTAAAAAAATTAAAATTGTTTATAAATTGCTTAAAAGTGAATGATAAGTCATTCAAATTGTCATTTGGTATCTTTGAAATTACAAATTTGATAAAAAACAGAAAACAGCAGTACTGACAAAGTTGAAGCCCCATTCAAATACACATAGCTAATTAATTACAGATTTGTGTAAAATGTCTTATTTTGTCTTACATACACAGCTTTTGGCTGAACCACTCGCATGGCTATGTTAGCACATCTACAACAATGACATAGGTACCAAAATCTTAATTTTGATGATTTTTATGATCATCCGGATGAGCAAATCACTAAATGGGCCTTTAAACACAATGAAGGACAGCAAATTGCAATAACTAATATTATATGATCAGAAATATTTATACTTTCAAATTCTATCACATGCTAGTACACCCACTATAATTTGTATAGTACTTATAATTGGCTCAAATCACATTGTATTCTAAGGTATTGTAATTTATCTATCTGTAGATATAAAGTTGTTATTTTATCTGTAAATCTCGGGAATTGCATCTTTTAAAATGGTTTGGTGACAAGTTTTTGTATCAATCTGTGATTATTAATTTAATTGGACATAATGTCATGCTCAAGCAAATTGTTGCTTGTTGTGCAAAATAAAATTTCTTTCAGTTGTCATGGTTGTGGCCATTGAGTTTTTGGCTAAGGTAGAAGGAGATGAGCAAGGAGATGAGCGGGGAGATGAGCTATATATAGTTTGACTAAATATATTGAATGATCACACAGAAAGTTTTAAGTAATTATCATTTCTTGTTTTTCTGGCAGAGATAATTAAACCTTGACAGTCAGTGGTTCCTGAGAATTGTCAATTAATTTAGTCTTATGTGTGGTGATAGTAACTGGCCTGTCTGGATGGGGATCCCCCACCCCACGTTTGATCCCCCACCACCGAATATCTGCTCTAAGTTGTCAAGATGAAATTGGGTAGGGCCAATGTAGGTTCTAGTTTCTGTGATGTTTCAGAATAACATGGAGTTGAATGGTTTCAGAACAATTGCGTTAAATATTATGAGCGTTATGTCAGAAGACTACGGAGACCCAGGGGCAGGGCAGAGGGAGGGTGATACTGGTGTGGTTTGCAGTAATTCTTGCTCATAAATTACGCTATTCCAATTTAAGGCCAGAGTAATGGAAGACACATTCATCCACGACCGAATTTGAGATTTTTTGATATTTATCAACACTAAGATGTATTCTTTCACTCGAAACTGATAAAATACAACTTGCCAATATTTATTCGTATTTTTGCTTGATTGATTTCACTCTTTTCAACTCTAAAAAGTCACATGGCTCAACACAGCTTAGTAAATTGGCGGGAAATAATGAGTCAGAAATGCGCGAATGCGAAATATATTGTGATTACGCGCAGTCAAGGCGCATTCGGTATGTTGTTAACGCCAGCAAATGTGATGTAAACAAAACAAAATTTTGCAGTCAAAATGCCACTTAGATTTTTTAATTATTTTGGATTTTGGCGCACTAAAACCAGACATTATAGATTCATTGGTGCAAAAGATGCATATTTAGACCATGCACCAGATACAGCTTTTACAAGCGTGAAAGTCTTACCGTTTTAAAATATACGGACGTTTTGTGCATTATTTTGACATTTTTTTACTAAAACGTCGATCATTTTTGACAATATTGCACGATTTTTGTGACAAGATAACTCGAAAAATATGCAAGCAAAAGGTAAACTTTTTGCACTATCGCTTAGAGCACATCAAAGTCTGGGGAAGGTTTTCTCATTTTTCAAAATATTTGTTTTGAACAAAAATATACACCATTATGTGCAATTTTTTGCTTAATAGAGTGACAAAATTGCTTTTTCACATGTTTTTGCAATATTTCAAAAATAAGACGAATTTCAAAAAATAAAAAACCTTCCCTAAGTTCATGTCTCTTCTCCATGAAAAACTAACTAAAATATTTTTACTCCGAACGGATTTTTTTTTTAAGTTGTCACAAAAAAATTGGGGTAAAAAAGTGTATTTTTGTGATTTTCTCAAAAACTCGATATTTTTGAACAAATCTGACGTCACCATGGGATTCTTTGACTCATTTCCTTTCCAAAAATGTATAGTTTTATATACTTTGGACATACAATTCAAAAATAATGATGCTCGAAAAGGTCCATGTTCTCTCCCATTACTCTGCCCTTAAGTACATACAACCCCAATTGAAGACATAACCTTCCACACAGGGTGTAGATTTCAAATGTAGTCTCCTATTTGTAACACCATTTGAAATCTACACCCCTGTGTAGGAGATTAAGATCATGTCTTCCACAGGGGGTGTATGGATCTCAGCTGCAACAGCCCAAAGTACTTGTCCAGTAACTGAATTTAATTTAGAAGGGAATCACAAGGGAGCATGTCTTGATGAAATATAATGCATCCGAGCACAGTTATGGCATACATTTGTAGTTACATTGAGTGCAAAATGTAATCTACCAAAGATTTTAAAATTGTCAAATTTGAATTCCCATATAATTTGAGGATAATCCGTCAAATGATGTTATTAAGTGTACTAGTGTATTATAATAAATTTCTTTAACAATTTAAATGGTGTTAAATGTTGTGAGTCACTTGCATAAATTGATGGTGAAAATTAGTGGTAGGGTACAACTTGATTGAGACTGGATATGACTATACATTATATTCTTTGTTTTTTGTTGATGTCTGAGGTGTAGGCCTATAGATTACAAATGTAACAGTGGGCACCCTGGGGTATTCCTAGATATTTGGGGTTAAGGTTTACACAGGTCAAAATTAAAAAATGTTAAACAATTCCTCTGGTCACCTGCCTAGGACTTCACCAGTCGGGAATTATTAGCAAAAAAAAAAGTCAAAGGTCAATATTTTGGCTTCATATATAGGTAAAAAGCAAAAACTTTCTCCATTTCAAGTAAGTAATAGTTTGTAATACCCGAGATGTTTTGTTACCTAGGTAACACAGCAAAATGGGTAAATACCCATTCAATTGAGTGATCTATTTTTTTGGTGTTTCTAAAGTAACGAAGTGTCTTACATAATGCAAACTATTCTTTTTATGGATTGCTATATCAGGACAAAAAATTTGCGATCAATTTCATCAAAATTAGAGTAAAATTTTTTTTTTCACCAATGTGTAGCCCAAATGTTGACATTCGACCTTTTCAATAATACCTACTACAGACTGAAAAGTCACAGTAGGTCAAACTATATTGGACATTCTGAAAAATGTTTACCCCGTGTAAACTTTGACCCCGGATATAGTGTAAACAGAAAATGGGAGTTGTAATTGGCTAATTGAAACATGTCATCATCACATCTGCACCTCATTTGCTGAATAAGCTGTGTAGCATCACAAGACGCAGGTGTGACCTAGTTCTTTTTATGTGATGATCAGGACAAGCGGTCGGCAAGTTACAAGGGTCAGTGGATAGTCAATTTAACAATGATCATCGACAGTTGATCCACATTACATGGATATTATTATAGGACATCCTTGTTACAGGAATTCTCTGCAAAATTAAGTGAATTCTTAGTGGCTTGAACCCACCATCCATCCAAATGGTACAAAGACACTTCTTTCTATTTTAATTGACATCCATATTTTTCAGATTTAGTGATCTTTCACACTAGCCATAAAAGAGTACGCATATTATTTCAGTTTTCCAATTTCCACCATAAGGCATATACGCTAGTGAAGTTAAGATACAAGTGCCTATTTTTTCCCAGTCAAGTTCATAAGTACCTAACTGGTTCCAATCATTACTTTTGTAACATGCGCAGTGTCTTAGTGCCTACCAAGAAGGGCAGTAATTTCAAGTAGGCGTGGGTACAAAAGTTGTAGGAAATGGGTTCTACAGTTAGACATCACCATGCACATTCAGAAGAAAGACACAAAACACATGAAATCTTAGCTGACTTTTGTTTAATGTCATCTGACTCTTTGATGTATATATATCACACATCATTTGATTATCCCGTTTTCACATGCAGCTTTTTTATATTAGAAACTGGAATTCACTTCACACAATTGAATACAATTAGTTACAACTTCCAATAATAATATTTATTATAATAATACTATAATTAATATGTCACGATAAACATTTTCTTTTCTAATTTGTTCTGAGCTATCTTCTCTAGTAGCACCTATCATACCAATCTCTAATAAATAATTACTAGCACATGACCGTTGAGCATTATGGGAGCTGAACATGTGGGTTTTTATTTTCGATATACGCTTTATTTGATATTGCAGTTCACATATGACAGGGTTGTATACCTACAGAGACCTTATTATAACTGTACAATACACACCATCTTTTATATCAAACAAATTTGCTAACAAAACGATAAATAAAAACTCTGTGAATTCCTATAAATATTGAAACTGTGTAGACTCTCATTCATCTGGGTATGTTGAAATTAAGATTTAATTTAAATCTGGTCAACCAGACATACCTATTTTGACAGACGAACCGACGTTTGCATCACAACCCAGCTGAAGACTGAAGGTTTCAGTCGCAACGTTGGTTCGTCCGTCAAAATAGGTATGTCTGGTTGACCAGATTTAAATTAAATCCTATAAATATTGGTTTTAAAAGGACATGGTGAATCCATTACATCCACTATACATTGACTCTGTTGCAGTACATTAAATGTAAAAGCATCTACTTAAATCACACATACACTTGTGTTATATATCCTTATTATACACTTTTCAGAGTTGCTCCATATTTTATGCAAGATTGGCAATTTTAAAATAGTACCATAACTGCAGCTGATTAAAAACGAGAATAGATATTTCAGTGCGACGTACCAAAGCACAATTACACCACGCAAGAGGTTCTAATACTGGAACTATTAGTTGGCAAGACTAAATGAGTATAAATGGTATACATGTAGGCATATTTTCGCATTGCTGTATAAACAAAAAACCTAACAATGAAGATTATGTGGTTCTTACTTATGATTTGCAAACTACTGTAGCCAGGATTTGAACCTGTGATCTTTGGACTGAGGCTATTACATGTACCTTACTGAGCTATTATGAAAGCTCTTGGTATCAAAAGCTGATAAATATATATCAAAATATATATAGATCTACTATACGCATTCACATTTACATGTACTACATATACTTCACTCAGATTAATTTACCACTAATAATGCTGGTGTTGCTACAGAAGAATGGGCAATATGATAAAATCTTTGGCCACAAGCTTCACCACAGATGGTCACCAATCTAGATACCCAGAGATCCTGCGTCTATATCGCAGTCAAGAGAACTATTGAAATAAAGATCTTCCATTTTGAGAAACCATTTGCACCTGATAACCTTGATATTTACACAAAAACATGTGAATATTGTTCATTTCATATAATATGATTTAGAATTGATATTCATCATTTTGATGCAGCATATTTTATATTCTTTGTAGTTTTAGGATGGGCACATGACAGATCTTTTGATTCTATAGGTTGTATCAATCAGAAGCTTTGGGCCCATTATTTGCACATTGTATTGGCACCATGTCAATGCTCTTGACTGAATCAAAGGTGGCATCTCAAATTACAATTTAAGGGAGTGTTCATAAATACTTTGGTGGTGGGGTGGAAAATATAGGGGCTCAAAAAAAAAAATTGGGTCCTAAAAGGAGGATAATTTTTTTTTAATTTAGGGTATAAGTCTGGGGTAAAATGTACGACAAGGCATGCACGTTCCAGTACGCATGAATGGTAAGTATTCAATCCGGTACTCTCAGGCTTCAAATCAACAAATTTTGCGTACTTTACAATTTGGGTGTAACACTATGACTCCAATGAGTAATAATTCCAAATGGTAATCTTTAGCTAATGAGTTAACAACATATATTTTGGGTTTCTTTTTTAGGACATGAAGGGGGGGATCAAAAAATATTAGACCATAAAAAGGGCGATAAAAAAATCCACCCTTTTTTGGGGGGATCCAATTTTATTTTATGTCCAAGGTTCCAACTCTTACCACAGTATTTATGAACACTCCCTAAGCATCCCTTTTTAAGTTAGCACACTTTCTACTCCTTAGAGGTAAATTAGATACACTGCCTTGAAAGCATACCTATATGTGCCAAAGGCAAATAGGTTTTGTTTTTCAACCATTATGCACCACTTTCAATATTTACTTGTACCCAAACTAAGTCGATACATGCTGCTTTTTGCATAAAAAACAACTGAAGCACTGATATTACAGCATCTATAATATATGATGAATTACAATGCCCCTAGTATGTGCCCCTGACAGCATCTTTATCAAGCAATATTCTTATTATATATAATTCCCATTGATCATGCCACTGTATTTCCCAAGATCAATTATGACATTGAAAAAGAAGATGATATAGGCAAGAATGATAGGGATGTGGCACTGGAAGTAAAAATATCCATTAATATGTTTTAGTTGTCCTATTTCATTTCACATGCATTGGGCTATTCCATTATCCACACTACCCCTGTGGAAGATGCTCCATGGGGTATGAATTTCAACTGGAATGAACACACTAGGCAGCTCCATTTGAATTCCATACACCCTCTGAGAAAGATTCAACATGAATCTTCCACAAAGGGAGGGCAAGTTTCAAATAAGAGTTGATTAACATGTTCATTCCACTTTAAATTCACACTCCCCTGTGGAAACTATTTCTGACATCTTCCATGTGGGGAAAGTGGACTTTAAATAGAAGATAGCCCATTTCAATAACTTATCTTAGTAAGTGACAATAATTTAGCAAACAAAATATTTCTCACTTTGGTTACCAATGCATAAGTCGCAGGGCACACACACCCCTACACAGCATAAGCCGGTGGTGATTATCAACATGTATACATTGAAAATTAGCCAATATAATCTAATATATCTTAAATACAAAATTCTCGATGACATTGTCAATTGTATAAATTACATTTTTACATGTGACATGGACACAATATGGCAGTGTTGATCAAGTCATAAAAATATATAATGCATAAAAGACCCTAGATGTTCTGAAATGATGACACAATTTGTCAAACATTCTTATGGCTTCACTGGACAACAAGTAATTCACATTAAGTTGATAATCAAGATCACTTGAACTTCAAGCTCTAGTTGAAATAATGCAACAATATTGGTACATCAGGACTTTCCCTGGTTCACAGTGCACAGCGTCTTCCCCAGGTAAATAAATATATTTGCACAGATGGAAACCAACCAATAGAAATATGCCCTGCAGCAAAGCATGTAGGTTCTGTATTTAGATCGCCAGTCACTGTTAGCATGGTTTAGCTCCACTTACAAGCTGAATTTATATAATACTCCATCGCTGAGAGACAGGCGATTGGTATTTAACCTATAAAGTAGCTCACTTCTCACAATGCAGCAAAATAAGTCTTATCTCATTGGCTAAAAAACAATTGATATCACTCAGTGATATAGTATAAATTCAGCTATAGGGATGTCTTTCCAATTCCTATTATTGATAAAATTGAAGCTTGTAATGCTGTGTTTATAGAATTGACAGCCTCGGTGCACAATATTAAGAGGCACATTCCTATACCACATAGTTACATACATATAATACATACAAGAGCTTATAAATGAGTTCCAATGAGATGATTTGAAATGACCGCCACTTGAAATAAACTTATTCCTAGCTATAATTGGAAAAAGAGAAACATGTAGCCTGTTGTGGGGTCTGAATTGTGCTAACTGAGCATATGATGGTGTGACATATGCTATTGGTATTCATACTTGGATCTTTGAATGTCTACATCTGGAGCTGGGTACAAAATCATGAATATCTCCCGTTATTTTTGGTTTCTATAAAAACCTTTTGTAAGGCTTGGCACTTAAATATATGTGTTGAAAGAATATGGTAACCTTCAGTCTGCGTATTGAAAACCCAGCCTGCTTATTGAAATCAAAAACTGACATAAATTCGGATTTTATATGCGCAGAACATATCATGCTGATGAGGGGCTGCCACTCATGCGTAGTGGGGAAGAAACGTACCATGAAGATATCAGGGCAATGGCACTGTGCAGTGCTGATCTTGCGGTATCAAATAACACTGGTAACAAATATACTCCCATAGTATTTTGATAAATCACTCACTTTCAAGTTTAAGCATTACATGTACATTTGTATGACTATTATGTTACATTCAGAGTATGAGTTGCATACTTTGCACTATGCACTATGGTTGGGAAATTTGACCCAGATGAACCTATGCAGCAGCACCTATTCAATTGTACATATGAAAATGGTCATTTTGAAATTGATCTCATGGAGTGAAAAGGCACAAATTGATTTATGGGCAGATGAAAGTCACATTGTGCCAGTAACCATAATTTTTGTGCATAAGAATCCACATGTTGGTAGTATATTCATGACATGATTTTGGAAAAGAATTCAAATTTCTGCCACACCAATCAATAGACTATGTGGTTGACCTTGATTCATGTTTGCTCAATGCAGAGAGGTAAGGTACAGAACCATATTGCCAAATACTTGCGAATCAGTCTCTGCTTTACCTGAAAACGTTCATTTTTAAAAAGCCCTAATTTATTCTTGTTAATAAATGCTGATATATCAAACAATTGACAAAAGGAACATTGTTCTTTGTGTTACATTAATTGGAGCGATTTAACAAGATGATGTCATCAGATTTGAGTACACTGGGTACAAATTTTTTTTTTTTTGTTGCTGCCACAATAATGTTCCAAATTTGATTTGTTACTCATATCATACATGTAGGCCCCTACATGATACCAAAAGACTACACCATTTAATTTGCACCATATTTGAAACTCTTTCAAATTGTATACAATTCTGATTACTGAAATGTAGACATTCACATGATTGCACTGATGAGCACATCTGACCAGTTCAGACTGAAGATAGCATTTATAACTAGACACAATACAGAGATGCAGATTCATACATGCCACAGATTGAACATGATAGGACATAAAATACAGAAATTAATGTGTATGTATCAATATAACATGTGAAATGTTATATTGATGCATAAAGATTAATTTCTGTGATGTGATTATTTCAGATTGGACAGATTATGACATACAGCTTGAGGTCATTTCAGAATGGCCAGAATATGTATACAATAAAGAAATGCATACATGTACATTGTACAAGTATACTGCGCCAATAAAGTATCCTTACACTTGGAAAAATAATCACAATTTCAAAACTGAACAATATCGGGGTAAATTTGTTTTTTTAATAGATGTACTATCTAATCCTGCACATTATGACACCACATTGAATCCAATGTGACCTCAAGAAAAAAAGTTACAAGCAATTGAATAGAAGGTCCAGTTTTGAAAGTGACAAACTGGCCTATACAAGGCGCAAAAAGATTCCAACAAGCGCATCAAAGACACAACACCCTTTCTTCAATGAAGCGTTATTTAAAGCAGTTTTTATTTCAGTTTTACTTCTCTGTACTTTTCATAACTTTCATTTTATTTGCCAGTTCTTTGGTTTCCGTTTCCTTTTGTTCCTTTTGTTTTAATTTAAAGCATAAATTAGCCATTCACCACTCTCAAACCAGATGTCTAGTCTGTGGAGTTTTGAATAGGCCAGTTTGTCACTTTTAAAACTGTACCTTCGTCCAGTCAAATGCTTGTAACTTTGCTTCTTGAAGTCACATTGGATTCAATGTGGTGTCATAATGTGCAGGATTAGATAGTGCATCTATTAAAAACAAATTTACCCAATTTTGTTCAGTTTGGAAATTGTGATTATTTTTCCAAGTGTAAGGATACTTTATTACGCAGTATAGTACTAGCCCTAGTGCATACTACATTGAGTACATGTATGTAGTCAGCTCAGATAACATACATAGTGTACATTGAACATGTATAATATAAAAAGCTAACACTTTGATTTATGTTAATGCTGTTGATTTTTACCTGGTTGAGTTTATAATATATCCATCATATCAAGTGAGTTTTCCATTAGAGATACACCGATTTGTGTTTGAAATGAAAATACCAGAACGATAAATTCATTTTATATGTTACATGACTTTTTTCTCTTGATAAAATAAGCACCCTCAAACGCAATTCCTTGACATCCAAGCCGGAGTGAAGTTAATTTTAAGCACAATTTACATCAAAATTGGCATAGAATGCAAATTGGATTTTAGATAAATTTGCTGATAATTATACCTTGTGGCATCAAGATAATAATTAAATAATACATAATATTTATAATAATAATTATTTATTATCATTATTATTATTATTAATTATCATTATTATTATTAAGCATTACAAAAACAAAAAAGTCCATTACACATTACACTTTCATCAATTGCATCCGACCATTAATCCACCAAATGGTTCACAATTCCATAAATTACCATACTCTACACGCATATCTTCAAATTAATGCATGCCACCTGGTATCCATATTGAACAGGCAACAGCTGTTGATAAGAGATCTTGCATAACTGGTATAAAATCAAAGCTTCAAATTGTTGTGTATATTCATAGATAGTGAATAATATATTAAACTGAATATATTCTATGCATCCATTCAGTGGCATAGGCTAAAATGGACAAATATATGAGGTTAATTTGGCCAGAAACCAACGTACAGATGTCATTGGTGGGGGTGTGATTATATGGACCCCCGATCTATGCCTATGCATCCATCCATAATTTTCATTTTGTGTTGTTCATGGGACACTGCTTGAAGATTTCAGATGCAATATGTGATATACCATATTATCTCAAACAAACACCCCTGGGGCATGATATTTTCGAAAGGGGCAGCATTTGTGAATTTTGGACTAAGTGTGCTACGTAAGCTTAAAAATTGGTGAAATTCAGGTCAAGTTTTCCGGTTTACTTCCTTTTTAAATTTGGCGATCATGATCATTGTGTGTGTGTTGGTGGGGGGGTGGTGGTGAGGGGGTATGGGGGAGGGTTATTAAAGAGAATATGTTCTGCCATACATTACAATTGTCTTAAGGGCTGGGGTATGAACGTTTGGACAGTATTTATTTTGGGACATCAGAGCACATCAGACATATCAATTGCATTCTGAATACGAAGAATGTCATTCTGATATCAAATAATTTTGATTTTTGAAATTCGCAATTTAATACACATTTTATGGCAAATCATTAAAATTGATATTTTTGATATTTAACAGTACTTGAAGTAAACTTTATAAATCTGATGATTTATACTTAAAGTGTATGTAGGTGGGATGAAAATCCGACGATCAATTGAAAATTTTGACCTTTCATTATTGAAGATATGGATTTTTTTCCCAAAACACCAAAAAAAAATAAGGTCTTTTGGGAAAAAAATCCATATCTTCAATATGAAAGGTCAAAATTTTCAATTGACCGTCGTTTTTTCTCCCTGCTACATACACTTTAAGAATATATCATTAGATTTATATAATTTACTTCGAGGACTGTTATATATCAAAAATTTGAAAAATATCAAATTTTTATAATTTGTCATAAAATTTGTATTATATTGTGATTTTCAAAAATGAAAATTATTTGATATCAGAAAGACATGCTTCGTATTCAGAATGCAATTGATAGGTCCGAGGTGCTCTCATGTCCAACAAAAAAACTGTCGAAACACAATAAACGCTCATTTTAGATCCCTTAAGGGATCTGGAATGAGCGTTTCAACAGTATTTTTTGTGGGACATGAAAAATACTGTCCCTTAATTGAAGTAGCCTGTAATAGTCTACATTAGTTGTTAATGTAATGAGTTGATCAATATTACTGTTATGGGAAAAATTGAGTGGAACACACATTTCTTTCCAACAACACTAGCCTGTGGTACTGGGGATACACATAACATTTCTATCATATGGAGTGTGTGGATTGGAACTCAAATATCTTGATTCGAGAAATTTAACATTTCTTCAACCCAGTACATATAGCCATGAAAATATATATTGTTGTCCGCATCACATACCGTCGTATCTTAAATTGCTGCCTTGTGTGAATTTCATTATCCTTGTTGTATTTCATATACTGTTATATTTCAGCATGCTCTTTTCTTTTATGAAGGGACATGAGAGTGTGATATTACCTCATAATTAATGTATCCAGTTAATTTTACAGTGTATTTGATAACAATTATTTACATAAAATCACACAAGGCAGTCTTTTGAGATATGACAGTATGTGATGTAGATGATAACTGATAAGTGATACTGTTCCTCTTTTTCTATCTTACAAATAATTATCGCCATGAGATTTATTTTTTACATTTGGTTGAAATTCTGATTATTTGACCATCATTGTTATGTTTTCAGTAAAATGTTTGTTTTGTATTCCCAATAAGGAATAGCTAGTATGTCCATCATCAGAGAAAAGAATAGAGATATAATGTACATCAGGTTGAACTGCTTGTTGGTGTCAAAGCAAGGTTAGTGGATTTGAGCTTACCTTGGGGCAAGCTTTCACACCAAATTGCTCTTGAATTTCCTTCAAAATGTGCCTATCAGATCATAAGCCTAATTAGTCATATTTGTTCATCAAATTTAGACAAATAAGTTTTACAAGTTTTTGAAGCCTAGTTCCCATGCCTTGTAGGCATGACGTAGCACCACACAGTTTAGAAGATATGTAAAGCTGTTGGTTTTGAGTCCAATAATCATGTATAATCAAATTAAGTATTTCTTGGCCAAAGTGGAACATGTGTGTTGCGTCCATGTAGTGTACTTTAGCGTGTACGCAGTGCAAGGCGCGTGTATACTTTCTTCTGTACCACGCTATATTCGCGTGTGATTATCGCGGAGCCACTAGCGTTCACAGTGTTCCAGTTTGGCCAAGAAATACTTAATTTGATAATAAGTATTGTGACAACTGGAATTGTGTTATTTAATCTTGTTGAACTTTCACATTGTAACAATTTTACTTATATACCCTGATGCAGTGGCATGAAACGCCGGTGCTAAGGATACAATGCTTTTCAGCATACAATTCTCAAGCACCATACAATGTACTTTGTCCAGGGGTCCATTTCGCTAAAATTTACGAAGCTTCATAAGTTTCAAAATCAATCAAACTTTTGACGCATCGTAAAATCCATTTCACTATGACTTGTGATCAGTACCCTTCATAAGTAATAGGAATTTACTACAGGGACCCTTCATAAAAATACATCTAGTAAAAGGGTACTCCGAACAGTTACTTGAGATACAAAGGGTTAAAAGTTTAGTGAAAAGGACCCCCGGATTGATATTAATGTGGAATTCAACAAGAGCTCTAAAGTGGAAATGTGCACGGTAATGACGGACGGTATACACAAAGGAGAACAAAACATCTTCAATTCAAGTGGCATTTCATGAATCCACAACCTCAACCAACCTCTAAGTTGAAATATTTATACCATCAAAAACGTCGGGTCTAAGTTTGTATGTACATAATAACCTTTCTTGCAAATTTGGTTGTTCGCCAAAGAAATTCTACAATTTCTGTCTGTGGATAGACTCAACACAGTCGCCTGTAATTATGCATACATGTACTCTCGCCAATGCGAAACCAAAATCAACTGAAATTGTGGAAATACCGTTATTGTCATTGATACATTGAGCCATACTGAAAAAAAGATGATGAAATCACAAAATGCACCTTTTTAAAATACATCATGTGTGTGAACTTTGCTACATTTGTGAGAACTTAGAACTGATTTAAAACATTGGTGGTAAGTAAAGCACCTCGCAGTGTAACAATAAACATATGCACCCTATATATGTACAGAATACTTAAATATTTATTTTGATAAATAAATGTGGATGGCATTTTGAATATACATACAGATATATGTATGTACAGATATAATCTACCCATATCTTAGACCATTGTTAGCAATGGCGCTATGAACTAAACTATTGTACAGTCAGTTGTCATTCATGAATATACACTAAAATTAAACATTGCACATATTTAAACAGTACAAACATATCAACACTTTTAGAGCATTGTTTAGTGACACACCAGCTAGGAAAGCCTTGCAAAAAAGACCATGAGGATAGCCAAAAACAATCACTATTTCAAAAGGATTTGAATGAGATGATAATAGCAGCTCAAGAAACAGCAGCAGATTGTGATAATTGGAATACAATATTTGAGGGCACCATGTTGAAAGACAAACAGCATTGATACTGATGAAGATGATTCATGGTAATAGCTATTATCTTATCTTGATTTTCATTTCATACACCACTAATAGCACAGCTTTCCTACCAAATGGTCACTAAACATTGCTCAAGGAGCACAAAAAACCTACATGTTATGTACAACTTACTATTTCACATAAATTTACTGCTTGTGCGAGTTGAAATACAATACATATCGGTGGACAAGAAATAATAATAAAGAGTTGTGTCCCATCATAGAGTTGTTAAAAATCATATAAACACTAAACAGCAAGATATGAGCTATTTCATAATTGTAGTGGAAAGACATCTTAATTATAGACATGATTTGTGAGTTGTATATATACAATGTTCAGTTGCCAAGTCGAGTCCATTTAAAGTATTATTTTCTACAAACATAGCATTGTAAGTTGCTTAACCTTCTACATGTAACTTTTGCAGATGTACATGAATTGTCTGGATTATTTTAAAAGCATCAGTATTTGGTTTATAGCCAAGCATAAATTGTCGTCATCAAAAAGAGGCAAATACTTGTACGTATGTATATCAATACATGTATGCTAAGATGTTGACGTGTCTCACGTTCATACATGTGACAAAAGAATCAACCTCTGCACAAGTAGATTGCATTGTCTCATTTGTCAAGTGATGATCTATGCAGATATGCAGACATGATAAAGTTACCCAACAAGTTCTGTGATTTATACGGCAGGATTGTAACTAAAATGTGTCAGAAAATAGTAATGTACGCATCCACTAGCAGGGACAATTTAATTGAATCTGATAGCATTCACTAAGAGCATTCACTAGCAGAGACAATAATGGATCTGATACCAAGCCTGTAAACACTGCACACTATATGCCAAGTGCAACTAAAATGAGTGCTACAAAACTTTTTTTGTATACTTTAATTTTCTTTTCCAATTGGCTACTACAATGTAGATTGAACCATTCCAGCTGACATCCATACACCCTATGAAAGACATTCATGATCTTAATCTCCCGCACAGGAAATAATGTGAATTTCAAATGGGACTACCTGAATGGGAGATTCCATTTGAAATTGAGAGATTAAGGTCAAGTCTTCCATAGAGGGTGTATGGATTTCAACTGCAGTAGCCCGTTCTAGGATTGAATTGCCATTTGTGTAAAAATGATAACCCAGACAGATTACCAGACAAATGACAACCCTGTAATGTTGTCCAAAACAAGGTTCTTAGAATCCATCCTGCTCCTGCTCTGCCCACTCCTTCCAAACAAAACCATGTTTGTTTCATTTTTGGGTCTTTGTATTTATTTTTAAATTATGGTAAATATTTTCAAACTGCATTATTTGTTGTCAAATCAGCTGCAAAGTAGGGTAGATATGACAATCAGACATTTTGTTTACTGATTTTACATTTCATCAAGATTGTTTCTGAACAAACTATAATAGGGAAATATTTTGGCAATATACTTCCTTTGCATGAAAATATAATTTTCTCTGGATAATTTCTCAAATAAAATGTTTTTAAAGTTCGAATTTATTTGAACATGTCCACGACGTACATGTATACAAGAAACAAACTTTAGCATTACATGATTCCCTAGCCATAAAGGTGGTAATAGCAAGTCTGAAGGTGGATAGTGACAGAAGCCCGTTTCTAGAAAAAAATATGGTATTTTGCCCAGAAAGAGCTAATTGAGTTGCATCTTCTGCCCTTATTTCACCAAGAAATCTAGATTTCCACTATTCATGGTCCCCTCTACCTTGGTCTCTCACCTGCTCTCATCTCCTATTGACCAAAAACACAGGCAGTGGTTGATGTAAGTCTGCAGCCTATTCGCCGTCATAGGAAATATGTCTTCCCTTATTTACTGGTTCACGCTTAGCAATTCATTGACTTTGTGTTTCGATCATTTTGATTGTGGTTCCAAACACATGATAGCATGAACCAGTTGACATGGCAACAATTGATTTTGACGTCACACTATGATGGCCAATTGGCTTATAATGCAGGCTCAGCATATGAAGTTATTTATTGTGCTGTAATAATCACAGTCGCGTACAATGCACTGAGATCGCTACCTATGTTATGCACATAGATGTGCAAACGATCTTCAGGCAGTGCATCAATGATCTCTTTTACACTTTACGCCAATTCTATTGCCCACTACAGGAAAGTAATGAAAGCTGGAGAGAAAGGCACAGTGTAAGTTACTGGACAGAAAAGCGTTTAATTTCATTCTAACCTGTGTCTGTGGTCTTAGTCCATTTGAGCACCAAAGTGAAGGGCCAACATTGCAAGGTACCAGTGCATTTCCTCTACCCCTACTGGGTGTAATATGTGTACCCCCCTGACAATGTTTGCACCTGAACACATAATCCTATATAATCTAATTACATTTGTCACAATACATTCATGCACCGTTTTCTCTTGTGATCACAAGAATCATTACATTTTCAAAGACTTTGTGAGTTGCATAAATTTGACACAATGTACATGCACATGTATGCCCCTACTTCTGTAGTTCCACAATGATTGTTCATAATACATAAAACCTACAACTTTCATTCTTCTATATCACAATAAATAATTGACTCAAATATCATACAGACAGATATAAAGGACTGTGGGCTATTGCAATTGAAATCCATACACCCCCTATGGAAGACATGACCATAATCTCCCAAAGAGGTGTAGAGTAGATAACCCTATAGGCAGGGACAGGCGATTTGCGCGGAAAAAAATAGCAAATTGCGCGGAGATTGCGCAGAACTGTTTTTCAGTGCAAATCATGTATCCCTGCCCATAGGAAAAAAATAGCCAATTGCGTGGAAAAAAAGTTCCGCGCAAACCACTTGTCCCTGCCTATAGGTAACCTATTGAAATTTACTCTCCCTGTGTGCAGGGTTTTGCCACAGATTTTGATTTTTGATTTTCTCAATAAGAAAACTAATTATAGGCCTAAGTAACAAATTAAGATATGAAAAGCATGGATTTTCATTGCACACTATGCTCTTTTGTCATATCAATTTGAAACGTTTTGCTTCACTTAAACGTTTAGTTTCGATACTTTTAAATGTTTGTTGATATGAGGTTTTTCTAGTTTTGTCCATTTTTCGCCACTTCCCCTGCAAAAATACTTGTAAACCCCGGCCTGCGTGGAAGATGAAGATGATGCCTCCCTTAGGGGTGTATGGCTCTCAACAGGAACAGCCCACTGTATACTATATAATAATACAGATTTTACATATATATCCACTTACATGTATATACATCGTTCACAATAAAAACAAGAATATCTTTGAAAATCCAGATATATTAATTAAACTACAGAATATGTCTAATTGTACATTTTTTATCTATAATTAGGATCAGTCAACACAGAAATACACATAAATCAAGATGAATCCAATAATTCCTTTCTACTCTATAAAACATCTTCAGATTCTCACAATTCCTAAAATTAATTCTAACAATTATGATATAGATTGTACAACTTATACTCCCACATTTTTCCTGCTGTGACAAATTCAGTGATTCAGCCATTTAGTATCAAAATTGGTTCCTGGCAAATGAACAAGTTGCCAGTTTGTGTATTGCCTGGTAGTACATGTATAATGCACCTGCACGATTGTGATTTATGATTGTCAGCCCAAATATTTTTTGTTTATTCACTGACTGACTTCAAATACATCAAAGTCGAAACTATAAATGATGTGGTTAATATATAGCTGTGTTTGCCAAAGCAGACAAAAAACATTACAAAGAGTTTAAACTCAGCTTTTTTCACATAAACACTTTAAAAGTGTATACCAATCCACAAGACAATGACTAGGAATAAGTTAAAACACATACATTGTATGCAGGTAACACATAACAAAGAAACAAGATATTAAAATCAACACCATTTTTTGATAAACACATTCTGTTGATTCATGGAAATTGAAAAAAACTCTTTTGTCTTTTTTTCACATATTATTGATAAAACATGACATAGAAGCTTGAAAATAACCAATGTTGTCTAGGCAACACAGAATTATTAACTTTTTTCATGTTGGGATCTCGTCAGGTACCGATTCTATGGATGGTTTCACTGACAATGTGAATCCAACACTTACCCATAGAACCATCCTGAGCCCAAAGAAACTAGACTGGGAGTATAGTATGTAGCCTTTACCTATGTGTAGGATTATGGGAAATTTCAAATTTGCCATATTAAATTGGCAGTCATGGGCAGCAATATAGTGGACCTTTGGCATTTTCCAGCAAAGGAACAATACTGAACATGAAGCAAGAAAATAACACAAGTTGTACAGTGCTCAAGGTGTGTGATCCGCATTAAATGCATCACTATTCACAAAAGGATTACACACACACCCCCAAACACCCGCTATAGAAGCACGTTTGTCAGGCGCATGTTGTAATGATCCCAAGGTACACCAGTTCTCACTCTATGAGCTACACACAAACATGACAAGAGAGTCCATGAAGTCCCAGTCTAATCTCTTTTTGTTATCCACGTTAAGATTACAAATTATGTCACAAAAGTCAGCAAGTGGCACATGCAATATATTCTTGCACAAACTGAAACGCTTCTCCCAACAAAAGACTTGATTTTATGTGTCACTTATTACAAAGTTGCAGCATTCTTTGCATATATTTATTACAATAAATAATACTTGTTTTGACTATTAAATTTGGCTACATCTACTGTTGAACACTTGTTGGTTGAGGGACAGAGTGATTAGATAGTAACTTACTATCTCTGCAAGCTAACAAAGCCTCACCAATTGTTTCACACGTGTCCGATGGTAGGCATGGACTTTCTGCTCGTCCGCAAGATAATTCTGAAATGTTACTTTCTTCACTTTCCATTTGACCTATGACCCCATTCCCACAATTTTCCGCATCTGGATAGCCGAGGTGTTCAGTGTCATTCTCAACACCGTGTTCCCCCATGCCAACTGTCACAGAGCTGATACTACTAGTAGCGAGAGCAGTTTCTCGCATCTCCTCCAGCGGATCTATGGCTGCCATAGCACTCAGCACTGTAAAGCCACTGCTGCTTGTACTGGAGCAATTTTGACTTGAATTGGTGGCTAGAAGATCATTTGCTGATGGTATATTGCACGTACTGTCCTTTTCTGTTGATTGTTCGTAGCCCAGATCACACGAGGAACTTGCTGATGTTGTTACTATATCGCTGAAACCACTTACCGTGGAGCTAAGATCTGTAAAGGTTGTACCTGTTGTCATTGTTGTTAGCGTTGAGGTACTCTCTAGCGACGTCAGCTTTGTACCTTCATCTGGCAAAACAGGAAGATTACCCCCTGCAACCAGACTACTTGATGACATAGATGGCATACATAAATCAGCACCAGGTGCTTCATCCATGATACCGTAAGAAGCACCAGATGCAAGACCAAAGTTAGAAGACCCAATGTACTGATAGTTTTCGTTGCCGTTCGACGAGTCTGAGCTGCTGGAGCTATAGCTCTCCTCAGAACTCTCGTATGGAGGCATGGGTGGAAGTGAGACATTGCACTGCGATTCGAGCTGCTGGTTGGTCATTTCATCATCAGAATCACTAAACTGTAGCATCCTGGGCATAGCATCTTGTATGTTGCGTTGTTTGATCTCCATGTTCCCTTCAGCAGCGGGATAGCTCCTGCTGAACCCTGGCTGTCCGGAATACACACTAGAAGACATACAGCTACTATTTGGGCTAGTATTGTATGAGCTACCCTGCTCTCCTGGACTGTGTATACTGCTACTACCCTGCATACAATTAATACTCGAATCCATACTGCTTTTGCTTGCTATACCGTACACATCACTATTCCCGGTGTCTGCATCCACAAATCCATTTTGATCTTTTTCTATGTCAATTCTCATCAGGGTATGAATGAAATGTGTGCGTACACGGGCGGGGTTGAATTCAATCCTTCCAGTCAGATTACCACACCCATCTTTAGTACAGCCACACGGAAATGACAGCCTGTCCACCTGGCATTTGATACCAGCTGTGCTGCAAGAACAAGTTTCTGGATCACAAAAAACTCGACAATCACACCCGCAAGATTCGCGAGAAGCTCTAATGCGCTTCAGCTCCATTTTCTCCAAGTTGTCAATTTTCTTGGCGCCCGCATTCGAAGCAGGTGGCGCCTCTGTTTTGTCGGGATCGGTTGCAAAAAATAATACTCGCAGACGTTGATATTCTTTAATTCCTCGTCCAAGTCGGAATCAGATATTTCACGGTCAAATTCCGTGCAACCAAGTTCTACCAACTGCTGTTGGCGCCGTTCCAGCATCTGTCGTTTCAAAATGTTACGATGAGCTTTGTCTTGCTGCACAGCAAAATCACCAAGAGTAAACTTCTGCAAACCTTCATGCTTAGCTGACATACCTGAAATGTAATGGCAAAAGAAAATTTAATCAACTTGGACAAAGTAATATTGTGAGATTTTTTTAATGTAATAAGATATATGTATATGAACATACCACTACTGCCAATGTAGTTATGAAACAAAGTATGATTTAAAAAACAAAATATACAAGGTTTGATATTATGCATATTATACTGTATATTGCCATCAAAATAAATGTTTTAGTCCTAACAGGCATTTAGATTCATATGTACAAAACAAGTTAGATCATATCTAACTTTTATTTACACCTGGTACGTATTAACTAAAATGTATGGAGATTAGTCCTATGGGGAGGGAAGTTTTTGGTATTAACATACCTGGTCCTGTGTCACAACCTGGGGTACCTTTGTGTTACATAGTAAAAAATGAAATGTTTCAAACATTTTACCTACACATCTCATTTGAAGTGGTTCATCCTTCTGAGCATTTTGACACCTTTTTTTTTTTATGGAAATCGGTTAAAAAATGAGAGAGTGCGGGCAAAAACAATCACAAAGTAGGGAGGATGTAACCCCACCTCTTTTTTCCACATTTACAATCATTCTGAGCAAGTATTGGAATGAACTTCTGTATTTATTTACTTGGTTTAGATGTCTGGGAGTTCATTTAGACATTTTTTACTAGATTCAAATTTTTCAAAGGGTTTTAAATCAAATTTACAATATGAATCCCTCCCTAATCCTCCTCCCCTAATCCTCAGCCACCCTTGGCACATTTCATGCCAAACGTCATAAGAAAATAATTGAAAAATATTTTAAAACAGGATAAAAACATGAGTAATATAGAATAAATTAGCCTTAATTTAAGACCTAATTGAATCTTCTAAGTGAAGGAATACTCAAGAGACAGTGTTTTGAAATCGAAACTGCACATCAAAATGTAACAAAGCCACCTTTTGGGTACCCCAGTATATGGCACAGGATCACCTATAATTATGTAGATCCAGTAAAGGAAAATTACATCTACCTTAATATTAGATGGCTGCAGTTTAACTTTTGGACTCTGCTAGGAGTAAAGGAAGAAAATAACCGAATCCCTCCCTAAAGCCTAACCTCCATAGTTAAAACAGGACTAATGTAGTAATGTTAGACCTGCTCTAACTTGTTTTGTGCATGTAGATCTACACAAGTACAATAAACATCATTGTAAAGAGTTTTTGTTTTATCTCACTAATGTTGTTTATCCTTCAAGTTGGAATCTCATATAACACAGAGGATTGTGACATCAATTGACAATGGCTTACAGCCAGACACATGAATCTATACAATTGGAAGATTTGCCAAGAAACACTACGCATATATCCTTCTTGCTCATTGTCTTACTTATAAAACTCTCTGACTCGTAAATAGATCAGCTGTATGGCAAACTGCCATGATTTGCGAAACATGATATCTTGAAAGAAATTTGGATAGGGGATGGATGATAGTTAACATGTCTGTTCTACAATCTATAGAGGCTGTCAGCGTGACGTCATATGCCGCCATCTTGTGGGTACACGCTGTGATGGTCGTTCGATCTCCATGCCTGAACAGCAAAATCACCGCGTTGATGCGCGATGACAGCTGCGTGGCAAGCTGCACCCTGCGCGTAATGTCCGACGCATGAACACACTGATCATTTGTACCCACAAGATGGCAAAAGGCTGACGGCCTCTATAGAGGTTAACTCTCCTCACAGTTCTGTCATAGACTCCGTTTACATAGAGCCTGAAGTTGACTTCAGTCGAATGGTCGAATTTGAACTTGACTTCACTTGTGAGTAAACAGGGTCACTGCGTTTTGAACTCAACTTCAGAAGTCGACTTCTAATGACAACACAGAGCAACTTTTGTCGAATTCAAACTTGACTATTGCAGTGTAAACGAACACGCAATTAGAAGTCAAGTTCATAATGGTTATTTTAAAGTGTGTAAACACCCCATCTAGAAATAATTTATGCTAATCCTTGGTCGTGATCTAAATTTGATGTCGCAATTGAAGTCGACTTCTCTGTGTGTAAACGTGGTCATCTTTTTTCTCATTGACAGAAATCTTTACTTTTTACCACCTGTGCAAACTATTAAACCTGTGTAGACAATAAGGCATAACATTAAGAATATGACACTGAAAACCTAGACATCCGCAGCTAGTAAGCAGTTCTTAATGAATGGCTCAAGTCCCTGTGGATTCTCAAAACTGCTGATGAATGGCTTCAATGAATTAAGTGCAGATTATGTATTGCATGTTATTGGGTCAGCGTTCGAAATAGGGCCGGTTAGCCGGCCATTGGCCTGTAACTTTTGGCCTGGCCGGTATCTTTTCTGACTGGCATCTAGTTGCCGGCCCGGCTGGCCTGTAACTTTTTAAGGTCAAGCCCGGCTGGCCTGTAACTTTTTGAGGCATATTTCGAACACTGTATTGGGTGACCTTATTATTTCAATGAGTTCATATGGCCCACTTTTAAATATAAAAAGAAAATGAAGTTAAAGGCAACTTTCAATTCAATACTAAGAAATTAAGTGTAATATTCTATTATTCATAGGTGTACTCTAAATGAACAAAGAGAAAATACAATTAAAACATGAAACTAGGTTGGGTTCCAGCTCAGCCTATTATATTACACTTTCACTAACCAAATTCAACTGGATCATACATTGTATGTGATGTCCTACTTACCTAGGGTAGATCCTCCTTGACTGGGCACAGATGTAAACCCTTGTGATCTTCTGAAGTAGAAGACAGTTACACCATTAAAAGACACTCTCCTTTTTCTTTTCTTTGCTGGTATCACACTGTCAGTGCCAACAATTCCTGCAATGAAAATTTTGAATTATTGACCTCAGATAATATTTTGATATTGCAGAATACCAAGAATAATATTTGCATTATATAACTGTTACTTGGAGAAATCAATAGTTTGCTGGAAGAGATTTTTAAATAAAAATATGTGACATGATCAAGGGGAATGAGTCACATGTTGGCAATTTTCAGTAAAAATATTTTTTGCATAATTTTCTGGCAGTTTACAAATGCTACATTTTGATGCAAACCCATCAAAATCGGACAACTGGTTACCGAGTTAATGAGCAATTTATCAATGCCTGAAAACAATATATCAAAAGTAAACAAAAGAATTTGAACACTATTTTTGCCAATATCTCAAAAACAATATTAGCGACATCCGACTCATTCCCCTTGATCATGTCACATATATATCTCACATAAAAGAAATGAAAAGCCCACAACAGAATCACCAAAATACACTGCATATCACAGGAAACTAACAAAAATGTTTTTTACATTTTTTCACACTTTGTGAATAAGATTCCATGTACATGTAGCCAGATAAAGCCTAACAAAAATAATGCTTTGTTTCCTGTAACCCGTTCCGACCATGCAAAAATGTGCCGACCGTAAAAATTTGATTAATTTTTTGAGGCAAAAATAAATTTTTTTATAAAGTTTATTTTTTTACCGTTTAAACTTTCAGCATAAGCAAGTTAGACCATGTCTAACTATGGAGGTTAGACTTACATGTAGAGAAGGATCCCTTTACTCCTGGCAAAGTCCAAATATTCAACTGCAGCTATAACATGGGAGAGCGTGGCGCAATGGTTAGAGTACTTGCCTTTAGTGCATGAGGTCCCGGGTTCGATTCCCGGCGGTGGCAATTGGCTGGGATATTGACTTGGAAAAAAAAAGTCTGAAATTAATTAGCAACATCTGTAGATTAAATTCAGACTTCCGCTCTCCCCATGGTTCATTTAGAATTGGGTAAATGAATCATGAAAGTACTCCGTCCTTCGGAGGGACGTTAAGCCGTCGGTCCCGTGTGCAGAGAGCCATACCTGTACATGTATCTCGCAGCCAGTTGCGAAAAGAGTAGGGTGTTAACCCCTGACTGTTCCCAACCCGTCCCGGCGTTCAAATGGACCCCAATGGAAATAAGCTTCAATAGAGGCTTTCTTGGGTTATCCAGGGTTCTCACAACCCGAACAAATCAAATCAAAATAAAAAAAAACATTAAGCCACATGTATTTGCCCTTAACAGGATCTACAATAGGCCTAATGTAGAATAAGGTATAATGTCAATACCAACAAGTTCCTTCTCCCTAGACTAATCTCCATATTTTTGTTTTGTGCATACAGTCTAACTTGTTTTGTAATGTATACATGTATATCTACATGTTTACATTTACATAGCTTTTATTTTTCCATGACCTGATATATTTTGTTTTAGAACGGATACAAAAATTATCTTCAAATAATTTTTTTTCCTACCTACCAACTCTCTTTAGCATGTTTTTTTGCCTAATACATGGGTGATCTGCCATTCTGGGTTGTCATTTATGAGGAACTAAAAAATCCAACAATGAATGACACTTGAAGGATGAGCATTACTGAGGTTTGTACAGGCAAGGCATCCCATTATTAGCACATACATTGATTACTATGAAGTCAAATATATGGTGAAATGGGCAATTCTAGTTGAAATCCATATGGAAGACATGACTTTGATCTTCCATACAAGGAGTGCAAATTTTAAATGGGGTTTCCTAAATGGGTGACTCCATTTGAAGACTACACCCCCTGTGTGGGAGATTACGGTCATGACTAGCTCCTGCGTATGGATTTCAACTGGAATAACCCAATAACAATATTTGCCCTTCGAAGGTCTACAGAAAGGTATCATGATTTGTACATTACATACCATCTCCATCTACAGTGCCACTGGAGAGCTGAGGAGATGAATCCACAGGCAAGGAACGCTTTCGTTTTGCTGTTGTCAAGATGCCCTTCACACCAAGAACACTTTGCACACAAGGTTTACTGGGTCCATTTAACCCTGATGAGGAAAGTTCTTTGATCTCAAGTCGATCAGTTACAGAGTCTGAAGTGCATGAAGATGTGGACACGGATGGATAATCATTGTCTGAAACAGACGATGGCTTTAAATTTGGTTCTGGGCAATCTGCTGGCTCAATTGATTCAGATGGTCCTGGCTCAACAGATTCATCAGAAGGTCCTGACTCTACTGTTTCAGAAGATGTCACCTTAGTGATTTCACATGCAGTTGCTTTACATTCTTTGGATCCATTAATGTTACACTCCGACTCAGATTTACTTGCAACAATCTCTGATTCGTCCGCCTCATCAAGTGGAACAGCCTTTGATTCTGTCATCTCTGATGAATTATCCTCCGACAAACTTGCAGCACCTATTTTGGACGGGGCTGTCTCATCATCGCTGGATTTCTCTGTATGGTCTTCTTCACTGCAAGTTCCTCGAGTCATTTGGTCATCGCTAGCCTTCACCGAGGATGTTGTTATTTCAGCAGATTCCACAATTTTGGTCCTTTCTTCTATGGCTGTTTCTGTCACTGGAACATCTGCTGTTGGTGTGGCTGTTGCTAATGCTGCCATGTTGGTTCTGTGTGATGACTTGCTGTGCATTGGTATTCCTTATTTGATCCCTTTATGTTGCCGCTTCCTTCTTCGTTTGTGACATCTAGATCTAGAATATAAATCTGTAAAATATAAACAAACCAGAAGCTGTCATTAGAATGTTTTGCATTTCAATTGTCAGTAATGTCAACCTGCAGACATTTGTAATTATTAACAAGCATGCAGGATGTAACAATTTAACTGAACTAGCAGTCTTCTATTTCCCATAATACACCCATATCCTGCTTAACTTATAAATCAAACTTTGCAGTGTGCTTATTGCACTTTTTAAGGAAATAACAGAGCATTTTTAAACTAATTAGACAATTTACACATTGCATGATGCTCATATGCTATCAAAATGTATCAAAACAATTTGAAACAACATAATTATTGTGTGTGGCTTCTAAGTGATTCTCAATACTTCACACAGAAGGTAGAAAATAGAGCAAAGATTTTAAATAAAATGAAATGAGATTTAAAATGCACTGTCTATTTCAGGCTGCCTTTACCCATGTTTATTTGACATAAGCAATTACATGACAAATTATCTGGATCAAAATCTCATCCCTATGTATGAATTGCCCATTAAAATAATATTCTGATCAGTTGACATTTAAATTGTTATTAAATTTTTGAAAAATATTGAAATAAAAATGTTTCCTTATGGGAAAAATACCACATTATTGTACCTCATATATCCGCAGATGCTACAAATGTACATACATGTACATGTATGCCCTAAGTATTATACTGAAACAAATGCCTCATGCATATTCATATTCAATTATATTGACCTGATGATGGAAATCAATGAAAAGCCATTCATGAATGGCACATAATTCACAAAGGATGATTAACCCAGTTATGTAACTGCAGACACCATATGTTTGTGTCTAATTTATTGTTCTCTTTGTCATTTTGCTTAATTATTACAAAATGTCAATCAAGTCTGCCAGGATGTTAATTATTTACTTAGCTTTCACTCAGTATCTAGGCCACCAATTTGTACTACATGTGTTGTGTACAGTAATATTTTTAAAATTTTAAAAACAGTTGTCTTTGGTTGTTCAATTTTCATACTGAATCTACAATAAATATGGATTTCCCACATGAGATTATAATTATATCATTAGAAAATTAGAATAATAATAATGATATAAATAATTATTTAAATCATGATAATAGTAGTTGGTGATATAATGACTACTATTATGATGATTGTATTACTGTAGCCCATTCCCTGAAATCCAGGAACATATGGTTAAAATTGATAGCTTTGACATCAGAGAAAAACCTGAAACAATGAGAAAAATAGCAATGGAATACATAAGTACAATACACAGCAAATAATCCTCTGATTCCTCTCGTTTTCTATAAAGTTTGTGCTTTGATAAAAATACTATGGGGAAGCAAAATATACTTTATATTATCCATGTGAAATTCAATAATTAGCATGTCAGTGTCTACCATACTTATTTTTAAAATCATGTGCAATGAACTGCAATCTTTTACTTAGTATTCAAATTTATTGTCAATTGACATTGTATTCCGTACTATTTCCGTACTGTGTGTGAAAAATGATGTTGCTTTTACTATTTTCAAGCTCAAATCCTTAGATATGGGTCCTTATTTCCTGAACATCCTTAGATATGGGTCCCTATTTTCAGGAAAATTACCCTTGGAAATGGGTAAGGGTTCAGAAGCTCGAGCCGCACATCCCTGTCGAAAAATAATCCAAGTACCCCTCCTCCCTGTATAAAATATATTATTTTTAAATGTTGTTTGATATTACAAAATTAAAATGGTTTTCATTTGAGTGGCATATCTTTCAATTTATAGGCCCCATAGAAATAAGCATTTTAACAAACCATTTGGTTTAAAACCTTATATGAATCAGTGCTCATCAACAAGATGAGCTATAATTATAAATTGTCTTTAATTGCAATTGTATTTTAATTTTATGTAAAAATATATTATAAAGACATTATTGTTTGTTGAATATATAATTCAAGAATGAAATGAAATCAAACCAATTGATTAGTAATATTATTATTATTAGAAGTATTGTCACTTTAGTAGAAATATAGCAATGACGCTGATTATTCTACATGTTTTCAAAGACACAAATTAAAAGATAACATACATATCCACCTTGAATAACACCTAACAAAATCATATACCGGTACACCTGAATTGTTGTAAATGCAATCAATTTGAAAACCACCCCTTTTTACCAATCTGTACAATTATGATAATGCTGATCATCTGTGATCAATGTATACACACAAGCATCTCTAATTCCTCACAGCATACTGAGTATCCCATCAGACTAGTATTTAGAAATCAACAACAAATCTTTCCTGTGTGCACACCCTGCCTCCTACTCTACATGGATATTATTATTCACTTCACAACTACAACTGCAACAGCTACGCAAGTATTGATGATCTTTATGCACCACCAAATTATGCATTGTTTGTCATTATATGCAAATTTCTTGTTGGCAGTTTTATATCAATTTTGAGCGCATAAACATATAAACAATTTCTCATAACATCAGAAAATGACTCCAAACAAGATTACAGAATCAAGATTGTAATTTTTTCTCTAAATTAGGATGTAGGGCCTAAATATTCCAGACCCACAGATTTACACACTCGCCTCCCAAACACATGCACCGAAGAAATAATCGTTTTGTGAAATTAAAATATACCCAGACAAATATTTAAGCCTATATTGCTAAAACTGCCATACCCACAAATAGTCATTCTATTATTATATGCTCATTAATTATATTTCAGACACTTAACAAATTTTATTTTCTTGAAATTGAATTTGAATGTATACACTAGCTGTATATAGCACTGTGGTGTTACTTGCCAATCACGAATACTTGTAAACCTCCCAATCCTACTAACACCCAAATCCTACATATTTGAACAAATCCTCTTACGGCAAACAAGCCATGTATTTCCCAAAGACAACTCTTGCAAGCGTGAGGTAGCGATATCATCATAATCTATCCATGAGTCGTTCACCTTCCCCAGCCTAGCTATCAATCTACCTTGCTGTGCGGCGGCTGGCTGCTGATGTACTAGTGCATTAGCTAAGTACGCAGCAGCAGCTCCTATGCATGCATGCACTAAACAGAAATTCAACTCACGTTTACAACCCGCCGTTTGTTTGGAATATTCTATTTTTTGGCATGCAGCAACCCCCAGGCACTGTGGGAGGCTGTAAGCTCTACTATATCAGAGGGAAGAGAAAATATGGAAGAATTACCGAGCATGTTGCCATGACAACTAAGCATGTCACTATCTCAGCCTTTATGGCCTTCCGACCCTTGTGTTGAATGAATTTCTGCACTCAATTGACAAATTGTCATTCATTCATTAGGCATATGCTGCACAGTGTAAATTGCCAGCAGTAGGGTGGATAATCATTCTATGTAATGATGTACTTGAAGAAGATTGACTACCACTCGATCCAATATACTTATAATACCGGTACATGTTTTGACAGGTATAAATCATTTCATATTCAGTTTGGATAAATACCGTAACTGTTAAATTATATAAAAGTAATATACCGGGTAGGCCTAAATATGTTTTAAAAAATATGTCTGCATCAGAATAAATGTACGAAAAAGGAAAATTACAAAAATGTTAATTAAAAAAAATAATAACATTAATTGAATGACATGGATAATTTTGCCATCTAGCTGGTAAAAATTTTTATTTCATAATATGGTTCTTGGGTAAAATGTAGGGGGGGGGGGGGTATATATACATGTAGATACTGTCAAATATCAGTAAAGTAAAGTAAAGTACCGGTACCTTTTATTTATAAGGTTGAAATGATTTTGAATAAAATATCTCATCAATTTGTACAAGAGATACGGGAAGAAATGCCACTCTGTGCAAACAGAAACCTTTTAAATATATTATTTAGCAGATTTATTTTGAATGTAGCGCAGATACCGTTTTGAAGAGTTTAATTTAATGTTTTTTTTCTTTTTTTTTAAATTATATTTCTTTCAGTAGTTAACCAGCTATTACAAGTGCATGCAGTCAGTGAAGACAGAGGAAGATGCTTGTGGAGGAGGGTCTTAGATGGAACCCACATTCCTTTCATTCCATAAGACTTGCAGCACTGTCAATGACATTCCATTTTACATCTATTTTGTCCACTCACAGAAAAATGTCAATAATGCTAGTCTCATATGACAGTTTTTCATTTATGCATATAGCAAAATAACATAAAGCCATTGTGTTTTGAAAGGATATTCACATCCTTTGCATTAAAGGTCCATTCAGTGATCCCAGTGGAAGTGTATAGGCCTAAAATGTGTACCGGTATGCTGTATAAATATAAATTACATGTACTTTAAAAAAGTAGACATAAAAAAAACTTCATAACTTTTGAACCAACTATGCTAGACCTTTGATGTTTTCAGTAAATGATAGCCTATTTGTATGTATAATGTAATAATTACAGTAACTCAATTTTCAAAAATGCCTCCTTTGGCCCCCATGGACCAGATTGTGTCACACATATACCTGTCATTCAAAGTGGACCATTTTGGACGAACATGCTCTGCACACATTTACCATGTTTACACCATCACTAATATGCTTCCAGTGTAACTTGTGGATGATGACCAGGGGACTGCAGATGCTGACTTTGTGTCAATATCAGGGCTGACAACTTTTTTTGAATTGCTTGGCGTGAGACAGAGGCGTACCGGGATTTACCGACTATAATGTTCGTTTTGACCCCTGATTATTTGAACAACGGTCCTCGATAATCTGAAAGGGGGGGTAGGGACAACAAGTTATTTGGACGATTCGTGAGATTTTATTCATTTTCCAGCTTTTTGCCTGAGATTTACTACCTAGGCGTGAGATTATACTACCTTGGCGTGAGACCGTGAGAAAGTGACCCAATGCGTGAGACTCACGGCCAATGCGTGAGAGTTGACAGCCCTGGTCAATATCATAAGTACATGTATTTAAATCCCATTTACACTACGAAAAGTAACGTAATTCAATCTCCATATTAAATTTGATTGTGACAGAATAAAAGTTCATGGTAGTCTTCTGAGTGTTGACAGAAGACTACCATGGACGTATAACGTATTATTCACTGAACTCATAGGGTATAACGTAATTGCATGTTGCACCATTATTGAAAATTTGAAAACAAATTTTAAAATGTCTGATCAGCAGACATGAATTTGGCTGACTGTTATACTAGTTAGCGTTTTTAGCCATAATATGATGGTGACAAAGTCAAATTGAATTAATTTTGCTTTTAAAACTGATGTTTACTGATCATGAGCAACATTCTAATTCTACAAAGCGACTGCAAGACCGGGCTGCAAGACCATGCATCCTATGTGATCTAATTGCACATCTGAAATCACATGCACTGCACACAAGAACATTGGCCTGGTAACATTCACACTTGTGGCTTGTTAGTCCCGGTCTTGATCTCTGCACCTAAGTTGGTGGGGTGGAGGTTCGATCAAAACCAGGGTGGAGAAAACAACTTTCTCTTCAACTTCTTCCTTTCTTTTTTAGAGGTGTGGTTCGATATTTCCCCAGATATTTCATGTTTTGTTTTAAAATTCTATCTTAGATTGAGGCCTACCGTTAAAACAATATGTTTCCAAATTTTTAGTTGTATTGCTCTCACAGTGTTCTGATATGAAAAGCAAAAATGTGTATAATAATGCCTCATAAGGATAGTGTACACACACATCCAGTGTGGTAACCACAATTGGCTCATATGTTTGTGTTCACACCATCAAAATGAAACATATCTTGGGCATTAAATTTTACTAGGTTAATGAGAAAAATATGAGCTTTCTTTTGTTACCAAAATCTATTTTGATGAAATACCCCAGTGGAAGATTCAATAAAAGTCTTCCACAGAAGGAGAATGTTTTTCAAATGGAATTATCTCTGTTTAATTATTGTCACCCATGCATACTCGGTGCATCATACGCCCCCTATGTCAACGGATTTTATTGCTATTTGGTGAAAGTGTGCCACTTGCTAAAATATTAATCCCCACCAAATTTAAATTCAATCCGAAGTCGTCTAGTGGGTCCACCGGGAGCTCAAAGTTTCGACGCGATCTTTACAGCAAATGCCGCGATTTCACATAAGGCAGCCATTTATATTCCCATTACTTTACACAGTGAAATCATGGCTCCGTATGGAATTTGCATCTATTCATGCTTAAAACAATGGTAATGGAATATTTAATGGTTTCACAACATTTTAAGTAGTTGGCATGGTGTCATGGAATCACTTCTACATTAGAAATTAATAGCTGCCATGTATATTTCCATTACTTTGCACATTAAAATCACGGCTGCCATATGTATTTGTGTCTAATACTAGGCCCTACTGCTTTAAAAGAGTGGCAAATGAAATTTGATGTTATCAAGTGTTGTTCAATAATTAGGCATACTGCTTTAACTAATAGCTGCCTTAGAAGCTAATAGCTGCCATTTACCAACATGTCAATGTCACTACTTTGTCTGCTTTCCATGAGTACTGTATGGCTGTATTTTTTTCTCAAAAGGATCTTACATAATTCTAGGAAAAGTGGGTATTAATAATTCTATAAATAGTACTTCCTCTGGTTGTTGTTTGTTTCTGTCAGAGCATGATTTCATGGTCAGAGAGATGACAAGAAACATGCCCCATCTTGTTGACCCTGATGAGAAATACCTTATTCCTTAGTATATAGACCTATAATTGGGATTTTCTTCAGCATCTTCACAAGTTGTTTGTCTTCACTGCAGCTATCAACATCCTGATATCAATGACAATATGGCTGAAAAAAGTTCTGCCAGTGCAGAACAAACCCCAGAGTCATCCAAGACAACTTCTAAATCGTGTACAAGAAAAAGCATTGAAATATTTGGGCTTGGCAAAGGAATCACTACTGCCGATTCAATTATCACAGGATCAAAGCTTCCAACAAGCAGACAGGTTCTACGGTGCTACTTGTATAACCAAAAGCAAGGACTAGCTTCAAAACAAACCAAGTATCAGACTGCAAAGCTTGTGTTAGACCAGGTTGCCGAGTTCTACAACAAAGCTAACATTCCCATGATCATAGAAAAGAATGCATGTAAGAAGATCATACAGCTTGCCGATGAAAACGCAAAGATTCGAGCAATCCCACTTTCGCGGAGAAAAACTCCAGCTACTTGTGCTAAATTGCAGCTTGCTGAAAGCCAACTCGGTAAAACATTTGCAATTTGGCCACAAAATGTTGATGAACTGATTACAATCCCAGAAGACCGCTTGTTCCTGAATTCCATGAGAGGAGATCGATGTGCAACATTTGGCTCCAGTGATACAGTACTTGCAGCAAAAATAAAAGCATAAAGAAGAGCGTGCAGCAAGAGAAGCAAAGCGACAAGAAAGAAGTAAACAGCAGATGGATGAACCATCAACTAGTTTTCATTCTCTTCTTAGTTCCAGTGAAGATAGCAATAGTGATGCAGACTCATCTGATAGCGATTCTGAATGTGATACAGAAACTCCAACAGGACACCGTCGTACTCGAACAGGAACATCAGTCGTCATACCTCATAACATTTTGGCATCACCAAATCTTGTTTCTCTTAGCACACGAATGGGAATAACACCTACACAACAATCTGCTTTTACTGAAGAACTAGTAAGAGAAGTTGGTGGAGATACTTCAAAATTGGCCTTATCCTATGCCACCGCAGACAAATCTAGACGGAGAGTGGTGGGAGACATTGCAAATTCAGCCAAAGAGGCATGGACTCCGCCAAAGTTTGCATCTCTGCACTGGGACGGGAAACTTATGTCATCCATTTCAAACCAAAATGAAAAGGAGGAAAGACTAAGTGTCCTGGTGGGAGATACTAATAATGTGAAACTCCTTGGAGTACCGGCTTACAGGCCTGGTACAGACCGCAAGTCGGGTGACATCATCTCCAAGTTATCTGTCAACTTGCTCCAATCCTGGAATTGTGCTGACAACATAAAAAATTTGGTGTTTGATACTACTGCTTCTAACACAGGCCATATGTCCGCTGCATGCATTGCAATCCAGACTCATCTTGGAAAAGCACTCCTATGGTCAGCATGCCGACACCATGTAGGCGAGGTCATGCTGACCCAAATCTTCAAGGATCTCCAAATAGAGACATCCAAATCACCTGAGGTAACCCTCTTTTCCGATACAAATCCAACTACAACATATTGCCGCAGAATAGCGAGCAGCCACTTGCCCAATTTGACATTACTGAGTTTAGTCAGACACAACAGACCTTACTGCGGAAATTCAAAGCTGATGCTGAAATTGTCCTGAGGTCCAAAATGGATCTTGTAAGAGATGATTATAATGAGTTTGTTGAGCTCTCCATGTTCTACCTTGGATTCCAGACTTCCATCACTTTCAAGCGGCCAGGAGCAGTACATAAGGCAAGGTGGATGGCCAAATTATTATATTCAATCAAGATCTCTCTTTGCAAGATCATATTCGGCAACTCCCAAAAGGAACAGTCACAACAAAGCACCAACCCCCGAAGATTCGCGACTTTGTCACATTCGCAACCATCATATACAGCACATGGTGGTTAACATGTAGCAATGCTGTTGATGTGCCGTATAACGACTTGAAGTTATACAAGCAGTTGTTGCTGTATTCAGAGGTGAATGCTTGTGTTTCTGCAAGTGCCATCGCAGCAATGGAGCGGCATCTGTGGTATCTCACGGAAGAGATGGTTCCACTAGCACTCTTCAGTGAAAAAAGTACCTGGAGTAGAGAAACAAGCTCTAGCCTGTAAGCTCCTGGCAGTCAAACCTGACACAGAAATTATCATCCCAAGTAACCGCTATGGTAAAGGCTTCAAGAAACCTAATTTCCCAACAAACATCACAGAAGCAACAACCCTAGCTGACCTAGCAGGAACGGACTCTTGGTTCACCATGCGCATTTTGCAGCTTGATGATGGCTTCCTTTCAGACAGCGTTGACACTTGGCCTCAATCCCCAGCTTTCCAGACCTCTGTTGCCAATGTCCGTGCCATTAACGTTGTAAACGATGCAGCAGAGCGTGGTGTAAAGCTAAGTTCTGACTTCCTGTCAGCTGCCCGTTCTGAGGAGCATTATCAGGCTATCTTACAGACTGTGGAAGACGACAGAAGAAAGCGGCCAAATCTGCGAAAACGCATAAACTGCAACTTTAATGAAACTGCATGGCGACTTGGACAAGGTGAATAGTCTCATTTACAATATATGAGAATAGTAGTATTGTACAACACTTGTCAGTCACTAAAAATTATATGAAGCCATTGCTACTCTGTTAAGCCTAAAAATTCATGCGGGAGCCATGATTTCACTGTCAAAGTAATGGAAATATACATGTTTGTATAGGGCAGCTATTCATTTCTGATGCAGTAGTAATTGTATAACACTTGTCAATCACTAGAAAATGATGTAAAACCATAAAATATTCCATTACCACACTTTTAAGCATGAATAGAATACAAATTCCATACAGGGAGCCATGATTTCACTGTGTAAAGTAATGGGAATATAAATGGCTGCCTTATGTGAAATCGCGGCATTTGCTGTAAAGATCGCGTCGAAACTTTGAGCTCCCGGTGGACCCACTAGACGACTTCGGATTGAATTTAAATTTGGTGGGGATTAATATTTTAGCAAGTGGCACACTTTCACCAAATAGCAATAAAATCCGTTGACATAGGGGGCGTATGATGCACCCTACCGGGCGGGCGGGCCTCTGTGTATGGCTTAACCTATATTTTCTACAACAGGAGTGAATCATTTCAATATAAGAAAGTTGCCCAATTATTGTCCAATTTATTTGAAATCTGTACTCCCTCTGTGGCAGACTTTATCTAAATCTTCCACAGGGGTAGTGTGGATTTCAAATGGAATAGCCCATTGGAGTTGTGGAAATCCTATCAAATTATGCATGATGGCTCATCTGTCACAGATGAAAAACAAAAATTAATTTGACTGACTGTAAATAACAATTTGAAGACACAATTCTACAGCGACAAAGTTAAATTCAACTTAAAATGATGCCTCAGGCTCAAAGCAACATTCGACAGTGATTTCTGAGTCGAAATCAGATGACGCACATCGCTGTATACCTGTTACATTTGATTCGAATTTGAAAGCAACCCGGTGGAAATCAAATCACTTTTTTCCTTGTACAAATGGGCCCTATAACCATGCTAACACTACAGCTACATTATCAATCACTAACTGATGATGATTTTAAAGTGTTTATAAATTTATGATTGTATATTCTGCTGATTATAGAACACAATTTTTTAAGTTTATTTCAATTACTTGTGCATCAATTTCTACAGGTCCCATGCTACCTCAAGTACCGTACAGGAATGACATGTGAAGTCATGATTCCTACCTATGCCGTGAGGCATGAAATGCACACCCTTTTTGTATCACCATGACGACTCGATCCTTTACACTTCACAGACTTAAAGGTAACCATAGTAACCAATGAACAGCATAATGAGGGTCTTGAAATTTGCTTGCAATTGGAGAGGCCATTACATGTGATGAGAATCACAATTGATAACTCGTCAAACGCTCTAATTAACAAAAACCTTAACACTCCATTACAATTGATACAGTCTGTCATGAGCGCATTTATCAAGGGGCTAGTCATTTATTTGATAAAAATAATCATAAAATAAATGTCTGCGTCCGTCACTACATAGACAGTAATGACATTATCATACACCACATTACAAGCTATTTTTTTATATAGTGTCAGTTGTGAATCCAGGGAAGGGGTGCCAACCCCCGGCAATTAAATCTTGCAAAATCAGAAAGCAGCTTACGATCCCCCCATTGGGAAAACTAAGTTATTACGGTCCAGCCACAGAATTAGAGAAGGAGAACCGGGACTCCCTATACCGGCACGTACAATCGCGCCGTCAGCTATGGGGAGAAAATTGGGGGTATTCGGGTCCTTGCCGACGGTGCGCGGAGATGAATGAAAACAATTCTGCGTCTCATCTGAAGCGTCTTGGTACTCGCGTGCAGGTCGCATCAAGTGCGTCTCTCAAATGCGCCCATCATCCATGTCACGCTTGCATGACAACGAATGCCTCGAGCGCCTTCCGAGGGAAACCGAATACCCCCAATTTTTGCTCCATGCCTGTAACAAGATGGCGGTCGAGTCCTGGTTCTCTGGTTTTTTAATTCTGTGGGTCCAGCTAAAGTGTCCCATTCAACACCCCCACATTGGGACAACTAAGTCATTATGGTCCAGCTAAAGTGTCCCATTCAACACCAGCTTCTATTCTTTCAATCAACACATTACTATTCAGATTCATTGTCCAATTTCTGAGATTGATATTTTCTTGTTGCTGACTACAATAATTCAAACACCAATTTTTTATTTTGGTCAAACCCCAAGTCCCCCCCCCACAATCACCTCTCTATATTGGACCCAGAGCTTGTCTATCCCCCATCCCAACCAGTGGACAGAATTTGTAATTTTAAAGGTGGCCCCCACAACCGCTCACCGACCACCCCACCCGACCAACCATTGACGCCACAGCATACTGTATTTCCTCAAATAGTCGCTCCCCTTCAAATAAATTCCCCAGCCGTTTTTGTGATGAAAATAACCCTCAAACGAATGCCCCCCCCCTCTGAACAAAGGGCCCAATTTTACATGTTTTTGACTACAATACTACGAATTTCCTCCGAAAAGTTCATCAAAAACAATGCGTATTAAATCTCATAACACTTACATTTTTCAATGACTGCAACTGAGTAGCCATCAGAGTCTGATTGTAAACCCGGAAGTGAACTGGAACTAAGTCATTGAGTTCATAGTTTGTGATTTCAGCATGAGTTTTTAGCTTACCTGATGATTTTAAGTTAACAGAAATTATTGTAATTTTGTTCTAAAAATGGCCTATAATAAACGCCCTCCTTTTGGAAAATGCAACGCCCCCGGGGGCGTTTAATCGAGGAAATACGGTAAGCACCACAGAACACATTTGTTGTTGGGCCAAAAAATGGACATCACAAAACTAGACACTAATAATTTAACAAAAAACAACAACAAATTAACGGCGACAATTAAATAATAGTCCTAAACAAAACATGCAGCCAATAGGATGCATATAACAGATCAATTTATACATGTAATATGAGGAAACTAACAATTTTAATTTACTTTGATCTTCACAATTGACACAAAATTTCAATCTTGGCAACATACGAGGAAAGCCTCTTGCAGGAAATAGAACCTAACTTGTCTATTTATAACATGTACATGAACATGGCAACATGAAACCAAAATATGACTACTTCCCCTTTGCAGATTAGGGATGATACTTGAATCAGCTATTACTGTAAATTATTCATTGCAACTTGGATGCATTTCAATAAATGGGTTAAAAGTGCCACATTAAAAGCTAAATAATTAAAGCAAGATTGTAAGATTTGCTCAAAAGGAGGCTCAATTGTTTGTCAAAATTCTGATATTTGTATAATTTGTACTTTGACAAACTAAAATAACCTGTGTAAAATAATGCCTCAGGTGCTGTATATGTTACAAAATCTGAGATTTAATCAGCCAATCAGATTTGCTGATACATGTAGCTATATTAGAAATGTTGAGCTTGTTATTTAAAACTCAATAAGGAAACACTCTTGGGGAGAGCAATGCAAATAGGAGGAAAATGAAACTGAATGGACCCTCTGAGGGACCTTAGAAAACAATATAAGTAATTTAGTATTCACATGCATTGTTTTCCAAATGTACATGGAAACTAACATTGCACTAAAATTACATGTGTACATGTGCACAAAGCTAAGGACGGAAAATGCGAGATGCGCTAAAAATGCCGAAAATTGTGCATTTTGGGTACAATCACACATTTCAGGTCCGACCGTGAACTTTAAGGTTGGCCCAAAATAACCATTTTTTTTATTAGTACTTACTCATTTTCCCAAAACCTGAAGTTTTCACTAAAATCAAAGAATCCACATAATGATCTGCAACGCAATCCATGTTAAAAAAAGTATAGCAAATAGGCCGTCGCACAAATTTGCAAGAGAGTATAGAAGAACAAGGATCGTCGGTAACCGTAGCGGTCGCTGCGGGACAAGGAATTCAATTTTGCAGTTATGGTGTCTTTGAAGCAGGTTTAAGTTTGACCCCTATTTTGACCTGTAACCCCTCTGTGAGCTTAACCTTTGAGGGCGCTCATCTTAAAATAATGCCAGAAAGGGTATTTCCATCCACACCAAAAAAAAAATCATCAAAATTTGAAAAATTGTGTTCGGAAACCAATTTCGGACACTTTTGATGTCCAAACAATTTTCGGGAAAAAAGCGTCTTGACATCAAAAGTGTTCGGAAACCGATTTCGGACACTTTTGATGTCAAAACAATTTTTGGAACAAAAGCGTCTTGACATCGAAAGTGTTCGGACACCGATTCCGGACACTTATGATGTCCAAACAATATTTGGGGAAAAAGCGTCTTGACATCAAAAGTGTTTGGAAACCGATTTCGGCCACTTACAATGTCCAAACGATTTTCAGGAAAAAAGCGTCTTGACATCAAAAGTGTTCGGACACGATTCGGACACTTTTGATGTCCAAACGATTTTCGGAAAAAGCGTCTTGACATCAAAAGTGTTCGGACACCGATTTCGGACACTTTTGATGTCCAAACGATTTTCGGGAAAAAGCGTCTTGACATCAAAAGTGTTCGAAACCGATTTCGGACACTTTTGATGTCCAAACAATTTTCGGAAAAAGCGTCTTGACATCAAAGGTGTTCGGAAACCGATTTCGGACACTTTTTGATGTCCAAACGATTTTCGGGAAAAAAGCGTCTTGACATCAAAAGTGTTAATTTCCCCCATTCCCCTCAATTTCCCCTTAATTTTCCCAAATTTCCCTTAATTCCCTCAATTTTCCCCAATTTCCCTTAATAAGCCCAATCGCCATTGTGACTTCCGGTTTTTGAGAGCACTTTTAGGACACTTTGACCTCTGACATTTCGGGAAAATTACTCTAATTATTATTTATTTTTTATTATTCTAATAATGTTACAATTAAAAATATTTAGATAATTAATTTATATAATAAATATATTTTTTTGATTTGTTTTTATTCAAGTAAAACTTTATTGATTATGCACAAAAACCAATTTTTCTTAATTTCCGTGAAAAGTCAAAGGACAAAGTGTCCTAAAAATGCAAAAACTGTCCCACAATGCATTGCAAACTTCTAATGCCGATTTGGCTTATTGCCCACAATTTCCCTTAATTGCCCACAATTTCAATTAATTCACCTGAATTTCCCACAATTTACCTTAATTTCCCCAAAATTGCCCTTAATTTCCCCCATTCCCCTCAATTTCCCCTTAATTCTTGTCAATTTCCCTTAATTGCCCACAATTTCAATTAATTCACCTGAATTTCCCTTAATTTTCCCAAAATTGCCCTTAATTTCCCCCATTCCCTCAATTTCCCTTAATTCTTGTCAATTTCCATGAATTTCCCTCAAATTCTCTTAATTCTCTTCAATTTCCCTTATAACTTCCCTCAATGTTCCCAATTTTCCCTCAATTTCCCCTCATTTTCCCAAATGTCCCTTAACTTCCCTCTATTTTCCCAAATTTCCCTTAATTCTGGTCAATTCACCTGAATTTCCCTGAATTTCCCTTAATTCTCTTCAATTTTCCCAAATTTCCCTTACTTCCCCTCAATTTTCCCCAATTCTCCTCAATTTCCCTTAATTGCCCACAATTTCAATTAATTCACCTGAATTTCCCTCAATTTCCCCAAAATTGCCCTTAATTTCCCCCATTCCCCTCAATTTCCCACATTTTCCCCACTTTTCCAAAATTTCCCTTAATTGCCCTATAGGCCCTCTCCCTCACCAAGTACCATAGCCATGCGACAAACGATGTTGATGCAAATAATGCCAGAAGAGTATTTGCATCCAAAAAATTTCAAAAATGCAGAAAATTGTTGAAAATTGTGTAATGCCCCTTTAATGACCTAATTAGCATATTTTGGAATGAAACTCTTTTCCAGTATGGGGCGGTATAGGCCCTCCCCCCTCACCAAGTACCATAGCCAATAGCCATGCGACAAACGATGTTGACGTAACAGCATTTTTTAGCGTTTGTTACTAACGGACGGACGGACTAACGGACTTGTAAACGGACTAACGGAGAGACATGGTGACTTATAGAGCTGCTACCCGCAGCTAACCGCAGCTAAAAACATTTTTTAAATATTGCATATATTTGAACTTTTTTGCGAATTTTCAAAAACTGGCGCGCACATAGCACAAAGCACACACACTGATATGGAATATTAATTCTACCTCCCCCCTCCGCTTACTCCCAATTCCTGTGCCTCGAGCTACATGTAGTAGTTTATTCATGCGGCCCTTCAATACATTTGATACATGTCACAGCTGTGGCCCTCAGAAGAGTCAGATCAAAAAAGGTTGTACATCCAAAACCAAAAATCATTGGTGTAGCAGGGGGGGGGGGGGCAGAGCTGCAACAGGCTGGATAGAAAGTTCTACAGGCGAAATTGGGATGACAACAACAAAAATATAGCAACAAGATTATAGTTAAAATTACATGTTACGTGAAATGTGTCCAGGCAAATTGTGGTATCAGCAAGTTTGTGCATGTAGGCCTACATGTAATGAAGAAACATGGATGAAAGCATGTACATGTACCAAATTTGGAAGCTGTAAATAATGACCTCACTTGACCCTGATCTTTGACAATAGATTCTGTACCAGCCTACATCATTTGATAGGGGATGTCATTTTCTTCAGAAGGGGGGGGGTCATGAATATGTCAGTGAATGGAGTCAATTTTTTATGACCCCCCTATCGCATGCTAAATTTTTTATGACCCCCCTATCTTGGGTCGAAAATTTTCACCTACACAGACTCAATA
Source organism: Amphiura filiformis (assembly GCF_039555335.1). Classification (NCBI taxonomy): domain Eukaryota; kingdom Metazoa; phylum Echinodermata; class Ophiuroidea; order Amphilepidida; family Amphiuridae; genus Amphiura; species Amphiura filiformis. The sequence goes on from NC_092633.1 coordinate 59,107,486, forward strand.
CAAATTATTCATTGCCGGCACTACTGCGGAGTGCGTCAAAACTTTAAGAGCGAAGAAAGTGTGCGGAGCGTGTTAAAATTTCAATCGTAAACTTACGAAAATTGGGTCAAGCGCCTGGCACTAGTAGCATTTTAAAGATTTTCACATAATGACCTCTAATAACCCCTACATGACCTTTCACCCCTGTGTACAAATTAGAAGGAGCTTGGGTCAGTGCTTCTTGTGGCCAATATATCAGTGTGGCATTTCATGCCACGTACCTGATATCAAGGAAATTGTGATAATCATGGATATTACAATTATGTAATCATCTAATTACCGAGTTGCAAAACTTTTTGTGATAAAAACTCGAACGGTGGTGATGCAACTGCAAATTTCACTTTTGCAAACCTAATCATTCACCAAGTTTATACGCTGCATATTCACCTAATTTTTTTCAATCTTAGTGATTAACCCTAACCCCACTACACCATACAAAACCATACAGCAGAAAATAGTGTATGGTTTTGTATGGTGTAGTATTCTACACACACAAATTAAACTGTATGCTTTTGTATGGTCTAGTAGTTACATGTTCACCAACCGTATGGTTTTGTATGGTGTAGTGTTTAACATATATTAGCTGTGTCTTGTTTTGTAGGCCATGGTATAGAACCAGATGTTTCACTGTTGTGTTGTTTTTGTATGGTGTAGTACTGAAATGATATTTGGCTCTGTGTGTATTGATATGGACCCATGCAGAAACCACTACACCATACAAAACCATACAACAGAAAATAGTGAAAGTAGTGTATTGTTTTGTATGGTGTAGTACTCTGCACAAATCAAACTGTATGATTTTGTATGGTCCAGTAACAAACAAGTTCACCAATTGTAGGATTTGTATGGTGTGCTAATACTATATGTAGGATCATATATTACGCCTAAAAATAAAAAAAATAAAAAAATAATAAATTGAATTGAATAAAAAAAAAAAAAAAACCTCTAGGGTCGGGCCTAATTTTAGAGTCGGTTGGGTTACACCAATATATCTAGCTGATAAACCACAGCACAACTAGGGACATACTTATTATACTGTATTGTCTAGCTGATAAGCCACAGCGCAACTAGTGTCATATATATTATACCGTAATGTCTAGCTGATAAACCACGGTGCAACTAGTGTCATATACTATACTGTAATGTCCAGCTGATAAACCACAGTGCAACTAGGGTCATATATTCTACTGTAATGTCTAGCTGATGAACCACAGTGCAACTAGAATACTATGCAATATCATTGAAATAAGCTACGAATGAATTTTGATGTTATAAAAATATCATATAATTATTTGTGGTTTTTTTGCAGGGGTGGTAATTAATTCGTAATTAATTCTTTTATTATATTAAAAAGTAAATTATGCTTCACTTTTTGTCAATTGTTTTTGCAGCCCCCAACCCGAAAATTTTAACCAGAATACTATTTTTGGATAATTGTTTGATTTTTTTAAAATCAATTAATGTTGGGGTAGAATCGGCAAGTTCATTATACTTCCTTATGAACCTCTCGGGAACCGCGAGCGGGAACGCTTCTACCTTGATCCCCATATTTTTGGATTTTTTTTTTTTTTTTTTGGTGCTTTTTTTGGTGGCATCAAGACTGTCCTGGCGCTTAGGCAAGGGTACCACATCCAAGTCCCCCAGGACAATCTATCACTTGCACATTTTTTTATTTTATTTTATTTTTTAAAGCTAAGAACTGTCTTGGCGCTTAGGCAAGATTTAACGCACATCTAAGTCCCCAAGACAATTAATAACCTTTTTAAATACGGGTACAATAATATATACATGCATGCCACAGTAATGAAAAAAACAGCACATTATTTTGCCAAATACAGAAAAAGAAGTGGCCAAAAATACAAATTGTGGCATGAATATGGCCTAAAGATGAAGGATGCACCAGACAGGTCAGCTAATAAAAGAAGATCAAGCACCAGTTGGCACCCATACTAGGTTATAAATCGACAAAGCAAGACACTTTGCCCATATGGGGATACGCCGGTCAACGTCAAATGGAAGATCCAAATGACCAAACTAGTCTGTAGTAAGTTGACAGCATCCAGCGCCTCTAACCCTACCATGTAGCTGGAATCACAACTAACCCTTGCCAACTGGAGTTGATTTGGTGAAGAAATGAGAACAAGTAAAAGGAAAGATTAGCTGACCTGTCTCCTCCCACTGAGACAACCTGACACACAATGCTCAGTCCTGGAGCAGTCCACATTTAACCAGTGTGCACTGTGAAATGACTGGTCCTCTTTGCTCTTCCATCACATTTAATCTGACTCTTCAGAGGTAGTCTCAACATCAAGCCAAGGAGCATCATGATGGAGCTGGTAGCACTGCGTGCCCTTGCAGAAATGGACATTGCAAACAGCGCAACCAAATCGTGAGACGATAGGGTTTCCTGCTTTGGTCGTCTTGCCCACCTTTTTGCACCAGCAGCATCTCTTTGGATACTCGGCGTCCATCCTTACAAGACCACCATGACCACCATGAGCATTTGCAGCTGCAACTGGTGCAACAGAAGATGCCCGCTGTTGTTTTTTTTTTTATTCCCTCAGCAAATCCAGCGATCAGTCCAACCGCAAGATCGAGTGTAAAGTCGGCATGGGATGAGCTCATATCATCGTCATCGCTGTCCGATAAATCATCTGCTGAGTCCTGTGAGTCAATGCTGACGGAAGAGTCGCTATCAAAATCTAGAACTGTTAAGTCTAGATGGGTGTTACCATGACTTCTGGAAGTCCCTGCTGGCTGTGCTCGCCTTGCTGCAGTAGCTGCAGTAGCTGCATCTCTGGTCATCTTAAAACAGATGAAAGCATTCACTCGGGCTGCATCCATGAGAAAGAATAAAAGTTGCTTCCACCATTTCTGCGACTTGCGGGCGCATGTGTGGTACGATCTCAGTTGATCGTGCCGATCAACTCCACCCATGTTTTGTGTGTAGCTAATCGCCTGTCTAGGTGCATGAACCGCCTTTTCGACTCGTCTCTGTTGCCCATCTTCCTTTACCTTTCTGGTCAGGGTGTCTGAAGGTTGGCCATATAGTTGGTGAGCAGTTGACAGAAACTGCACCACCTTGCTGTCTTTCCATATCACACAGGTAAGCTGTCCTTTCTGTCTGCCATAGAATAGACCCCGATCTGCCTTTGCCATGGCGGTGATGGTCTTTTGGTCTGGGTTCTTGACGCTGTTGGATAGAGCCAGTGGCAGCCCCTTGCTGTTTGATTTCACAGCGCCAGTGATGTAGGTCTTCTTTTGTAGCAGCTCTTCAGCAACAGCCACACTAGTGTAAAGCTTGTCTGTATAAAGCCGATGGAAGGCGTCGAGATAAGGACTTGTTACTTCCATAACAATATCCTTCATCTTCACTGCTGTGTTGGTTGGAGATGTTGGATGGATCATGAAATTGCACATGTATCCAGATGCCGACTCACAGATTGCGTGCAGCTTAAACCCAGCTCTAATGGGCTTCAAAGGCATAAAAACTTCTTACACCATGCAAGGAACCCCTTATATTTTACCATGGCCTCATCCAGAGCAAGGTCTGATGCAGGATTGAAGCGGCGTAGGCAGTTCCTGTTCACCTCGTCCCAGACATTCTGAATATGAAACAGAGGATGAGCCTTCTTACTGCAGTAGCGGTGAGATTTGTCTTCTATATTGTCAGGGGACTCATCTGGATCCTGGCACGCCAGACATTGTGATAGTCTCTCGTACCGTGTCCGTGTCATGGTCCTTGACACCAGCTGGTTGTGGTAGGCTGGGTGTGATGACCAGTAGTCCCCTGTGTCGGGACTTTAACCAAGCCCATCACAATCCTCAGGCCAAACCAAGCTCGGATCTCGGCTTCTGTTGTAGGTTTGAACCCGGCTCTCCTCAGCAGCTTGGAGGTCCACTTGGCTATCTCTATAAATAGCCAAGATGAAAAAATCTCAAAAACAGCTCTGCTGGTGAAGATGTTTCAGTGATTTTGAAGGTTGGTCCCCTTGGTGTTGGCCCATCAAAGTCCTCGACCTTCACATAGCTCCCATCTGCCGTCCAGCCATCATCATCACTAATGGGAACAGAAGATGCTGGTGGAACAACTCTTCTCTTCTCTTTTTTTTGGCTGTAGCTGTGTTCTCAGAGGAATATCTGTAGTAGGCAGATCCAGCTCCTCACTCTCAGAATCTGTGGCTGGCCGTTTTGTCTTCCTCTTAGCCTTCTTTGCAGGCAGATCCATCTCTTCACGTGCAGAATCTGTGGCTGGCCGGTTCGACTTCTTCGACTTCTTGGTCTTCTTTGTCTTCTTCTTAGCCACTGAACTATCACCAGGGACAGAATCATTATATCTTCTAATGGCTTCCCAATTTGCAGCACTTCTTCTGCGATCCTCCTCCTCCCGATCTTCTTTAGACTTATTTGCAGTCTGTATGATCCCACAGATCTTGGATTTTGTGAGCGGTGAGCATGCCTGCTGCTTCTTCTTCTTCTTTTTCCTCTTCTCCACCTGAGAAGCTTCTTCCTCTTCACTCACATCTTCCATTGCCCTTTCCTCTCGACTTCTCTTCACTCTCCTCACTCGCTTTTTGCCTAGAACTTCATCCAGGAATATCTCCTGCTCGTTGTTGTGCAAGTTTGATTGCAAGTCTCTAAGCTCGCGTGCAGACATCTTGACTTGTCTGGATGAGAGTCACGAAGAAAGGGAATGATTTTGAGCTTGGGACCCCTATATATATACTTTTTTCCCCGCCATTTTAAGTCACATGATGTATCCTGCATTGCTATTGGACTATTTTCCCGCTATATGCAAATTGGGATGATAATATTAAATAACATTCTTTAACATGTAAATCTGCTTTAAACATGTAAATCATCAATGTATCATGTGACTTGGAATGGCGGCAATGGTTATGTAATCATTGCCGCCATTCCAAGTCACATGATAGATTGAATTCAGTGAAGAATTTGAATTTACATGTTTTCAATTGAATAAATCATGTAACTTGAAGAAAATTAGCATAAGGCGGGAATGGGTCTTTCATTTTACAGAATAACATTGAATTGAAAATTAGCATATAGTGGGAAAGGGTCTACTCTTTTATGCTACACATCACATGACTTGAAAATTAGCATATGGCAGGAGAAATGCCTATATATAAACAGTGGAAAATATATAGTGGAAATCATTTCATCATCCCACCAGCCTTTTGAATAAGAGAGTTTAAGGTTTTAGTCATTTTGCATCTAAAGCTACATATGCTTATAGTAAAACTGTTGACACTCCACAATTGGGAGCAGTTAAATTATAATTGTCTTCCTTTTAGTGTAAACAAACATGAAGGGGATTTCAAAGGGTAAATATAATTTAAGGTCTATAGATTTAGGCCTACATGTCAAAAACAGTTCCATTTACAATTCCAGCCATTGCAAGCCATTTGATACATTGAATTTAATGATGAATTAAAAGCCTACATGTGTATGTCACAAACATTTACATAATCTAAAAAATGCTGACCAAAAAGCAAACATACAAAACATTAGGAAAAATAAATAATGCAAAATAATTAGGCCAAATTTTAATCATAATTTTATTCACTGATGAATAACAGTCTTTTGAAGAAAGCAAGACTTTTAAGACCTGGATTTAACCAGAGAAGATTACATCTTCTCTGATTTGACATATAATTGTGACCATTATTGAGATGCTGTTCTTTCCCTTACAAAATATGTAAGTGAGTGGTTACTAATACCATTATAACACCTGAACGAGTTACTTAACTAGAATTTGATGTACTATGAATACAAAGAGTGATAGGAGTAGGTTCCTCAATAAGCTGGTTAAGATTATAAAATGAACTTAAATCTACTTAGTATAACAATGAGGATGTCAGAAAGCAGATCACAATGTAGACATAAGGAAAAAGTATAGTCCTTATTTTCTGAATCAAGATGTGGACTATACCACTTTTTTCTGGGTACAAATTCAAGCGCAATGAATCATTATGTAATTTGATCGGTTGTGACAATGATATTATATAATAAATTAACATGGCAGCGGTTTCCATGGAAATGCATTTTGTTGTAGCATGTGACATGCTATAAAACAGTATGAAAAGGGCTGCTAAAACCCAAATTGTTCCCTTTCCACACTTGACTCCCCCCTACTGGCAAGCCACAATGTCAACCAGGGAGCTGAGAGAGCTTTAAGCTGGCTTGCAAGTTGGAGAACAGATGATTTTACTTGAAGACATGATGGGGAAAAAGGGCAAGAGGAAGAGAGATGAAAGAGAGAAGAAGAAGAAAGAAGGGGCTTCTGTGCCCAAGAGGAAGAAAAAGAAGTCAAAAAAGACTACTAAGTCTGTACCTGCATCTTCATCATCAGAGTATGATGTGAGAATGAGGGATGAGGAAGAGGTGATGAATGTGGGCAGTGATGAAGTAGGAGCTTCTACTCCTTCACCTGAGAAAAAAAAAAAAAAAGAAAAAGAGTACCAAGCACCGTCATGCTTCTTCTCAGAAAGTTACTGGGTCAGATATTGCTTTGGCATTACCTGCAAGCAAACAGAAGATGGGAGAGATGGTTTCGTCAAAAGCTACTATCAGTGAAAACATAGCCAAAGTGAAGAAGATGAAGACAGATGCAAAGAGTTCAACATCTGATACATCGGTTAGCAAAAAACCCAACCCGTTTACCAAGAATGCATCTTCAAAAACTTCAATGCAGGCTTCATCCTCTGTGCCCGTGCTGAAGGATAAGAGTAAGAAGGCTAAGAAAAAGACCAATAGGCCTACAAGTGATGATGAAGATGGTCAACACCCTCCTGCTTTGGATAGAGATAGCGATGATCCTGAGCTGCCATCCCAGGGCATTCCTTTACGCACAATGCCAAAGCAAAGGAAGAAGGCACACTGTACAGCTGCAGCAGCACCATCACCTGCTGAAAGTGATCATGATGAGGAAGGGTGGACGAGTCGGGCTACCTTAGTCAAGGTAGAGCAATTCCAAGGACCTACTCCCAGAGGTCCCACCTTCACCATCACATCAACAACCTCTCCAGCAGAGATATTTCTTCGCTTCTTCTCTTCCTGGCTATTTGTTGAAATAGCCAAGTGGACTTCCAAACTATTGCGCAGGAAACAAAAAACCCAGACGACGGAACAGGAAATCCGGGCGTGGATTGGCTTGAGGATGGTGATGGGATTGGTAAAGGTCCCCAATATGAAGGACTATTGGTCAACGCATCCTGCTTACCATAATCAGTTGATCTCCAGGACCATGACAAAAACACGATTTGAGAGCATATCGCAATGCCTGGCCTGTAGAGATCCCGATTATGGTCCTGACACACACCAGGACAAGCAGCACCGATACAACAGTAAAAAGGCTCATCCTCTATACCATGTGCAGACCATCTGGGATGAGGTCCGTCGAAATTGCCTGCGACGTTTCAACCCTGGTGCGGATCTCGCCCTAGATGAAGCCATGGTACGCTACAAAGGTTTCTTGGCATGGGTGAAGAAGTGTTTCATGCCCTTGAAACCCATACGGGCTGGGTTCAAGCTCTATTGCATTGCAGAGTCGGCCAGTGGCTACCTGATGAATTTCATTATTCATCCCACTTCACCCAACAACGCTCCTGTAAAAATGAAAGACATCACAATGGATGTCACATCACCATTCATGAATGTGTACCATCATCTCTACACAGACAAGTTATACACCAGTGTGGAGACAGCTGAAGCACTGCTGGAGCGAAAGATGTACATGACGGGAGCAGTGAAGTCTAACAGCAAAGGTTTGCCACTGGCCCTCTCCAATAGCATAAAAACCCTGACAAGAAGAGGATTGAAAATCTGAAAAAAGAAGAGCGTGGCACCTCCTATGCCAGACAGAAGGGGCAAATAACATCTGTGGTCTGGAAGGACAGCAGAGTAGTGCAATTTCTTTCTACTGCCCACCAGCTATATGGACAGCCATCGGATACCTTAACCAGGAAGGTTAAAGAAGATGGACAGCTTAGGCGTGTGGAGTAGGAAGTTCCTGCACCTCCCCAGGCCATCAGCTACACTTCCAACATGGGTGGCGTTGATCGCCATGATCAATTAAGGGCCTACCACACCTGTGCCCGAAAATCGCAACATTGGTGGAAGCAAATGCTATTCTTCCTCGTGGATGTAGCTCGGGTGAATAGCTATATCTGCTTCAAGCAAACAAGAGAAGCAGCCGCTGAAAGGGCATCTCTTATCACCAAATATGCAAAGACCAAGGACAGGAAGTTGACTTACGACAGCGATGACGATGACAGCGACATCAGCATCGACTCTTCTGATGATTCAACATACAGTGATTCGGATGATCCTGATGACGACTTCGGGAGCATGAGTCATGCGGATTTTACATTGGATGTGGCTGTGGGGCTTATTGCTGGATTTGCTGAAGGACATCCACAAAAACAGCAGAAAGCGTCTGGGGTCACTGCTGTCGCTGCCAGAAACGGACCAGATCATCAACTTGAACGGATGCATGCAAGATATCCAAAGAGATGTGTGTGGTGCTCACACATTGGCAAGCTAACATCATCTGGCAACGCTGTGATGTCACGCTTTGGATGTGAGCCCTGCGGAGTCCACCTCTGTAAGGATATCTGCTTCAAGTCATTCCACAGTGCACATTGGTTAAATGCAGACAGCTCCAGTGAAGAGGATGAAGAGAACTGATCGTTGTGTGTCAAGTTGTCTCAGTGGGAGGAGACAGGTCAGCTAATCTTTCCTTTTACTTGTTCTCATTTCTTCACCAAATCAACTCCAGTTGGCAAGGGTTAGTTGTGATTCCAGCTACATGGTAGGGTTAGAGGCGCTGGATGCTGTCCACTTACTACAGACTAGTTTGGTCATTTGGATCTTCCATTTGACGTTGACCGGCGTATCCCCATATGGGCAAAGTGTCTTGCTTTGTCGATTTATAACCTAGTATGGGTGCCAACTGGTGCTTGATCTTCTTTTATTAGCTGACCTGTCTGGTGCATCCTTCATCTTTAGGCCATAGTCATGCCACATTTTGTATTTTTGGCCACTACTTTTTCTGTATTTGGCAAAATAATGTGCTGTTTTTTGTAGCTTACTGTGGCATGCATGTATATTATTGTACCCAGTATTTAAAAAGGTTATTAATTGTCTTGGGGGACTTAGATGTGCGTTCGTCTTGCCTAAGCGCCAAGACAGTTCTAAAGCTAAAAAAAAAAAAAAAAAAAAAAAAAAAAAAATGTGCAAGTGATAGATTGTCCTGGGGGACTTGGATGTGGTACCCTTGCCTAAGCGCCAGGACACTCTTGATGCCACCAAAAAAAGCACACAAAAAAAAATCCAAAAACATGGGGATCAAGGTAGAAGCGTTCCCGCTCGCGGTTCCCGAGAGGTTCATAAGGAAGTATAATGAACTTGCCGATTCTACCACAAAATAAATTGTTTTATAGATCAAACAAATCCAAAAATAGTGTTCTGGTTAAAATTTTCAGTTTGGGGGCTGCAAAAACAATTTACAAAATAAAAAATGGAGCATAAGAAACTTTTAGGTATTACATATTAAATAAATGAATACTACCCCACCCCCCACCACCCCCCCCCAAAAAAGAAGGAAAAAAACCATATAATTTTATAACATTAACATCAAAAGTCCTGCACCTTATTTCACTGACATTACAGTATAGTATTTATAAATAGTTGCGCTGTGGTTCATCAGCTAGACATTACAGTATTATATGACACTAGTTGTACTGTGGCTTATCAGCTAGACATTACGGTATAATTTATATGACCCAAGTTGGGCTGTGGCTTATCAGCTAAACAATACAGTATAATATATATAATTATGTCCCTAGTTGCGCTGTTAGCCTTTGTATTGTTTTGTATGGTGTAGTAGTTACCAGTAGGAATCCCTAGGAATCCCTGCATGGTTTTGCATCAGCTGTGTGGTTTTGTATGGTGTAGTAGTTACTTACTGGAATACCTTTGTATGGTTTTGTATGGTGTAGTAGTTACTAGGGGAATGTCTGTGTTGTTTTGTATGGTGTAGTAGTTTACTAGTTTATAAATGCCTGTATGGTTTTGTATGGTGTAGTGGTTATCATTTTTAGGCCTATATGCCTGTATGGTTTTGTATGGTGCAGTAGTTTACTACTTCTAATGCCTGTATGGTTTTGTATGGTGTAGTAGTTTCCCACTTAAATGCCTGTATGTTTTTGTATGGTGTAGTGGTTATAATTTGTTGCAAGTCTGTAAGCAAATTTGTATGCTTTTGTATGGTGTAGAGTTTAAGTGAAATTGTATTGTATTGTTTTGTCTGCCCTGGTGGCTACTGTGAAAAACCAGGTAGGAAGTTAGGGTTAAAGTCTAAAAATGAGCACAAATACCAAAATATCCAGGGACCTCAAAATAGTGAGCATTATGCACAAATCAATTGTAGTCCCGGCCCCCCAGGGGCCTGGCAATAGCGGGGTCCGAGCCGGGACTTGACCGGGATGTAACAGCTCAATGTGTCCCGCAGTGCGAGGGACGAGTGGGGGAGTGTACGGGGATGTAATGCCTCTCAAACAGGCGGGATCTACCCGGGAGTGTACCGGGACGTAATAGAAGAGTACTCACAACTGTGCGGGTCGTATCGGGGAAACACTCGCGGGGACTTGAACATGGTGCCCGGGGCTAGGGGCGGGGACTTGGCGGGGATGTACCCGGGATGTACACAGAAATAGTGGCCCGCCCTACGGGGACTAAGCTGGGACTGTTTCCAAAATTACATCCCCGGGTAGGTCCCCGCTATCCCCGGCCCCCGGGGGGTCGGGACTACAATTGATTTGTGCATTATGTCCGCCTAACAACTACATATCGCGTCAAAAATCTTGCGTCTTTGTGTAGTTCACCACGTAAACTTGTATGGCTCAAAATTCGGACCGCTCGCCATTAAGTTTACTGATTTCCGTGTTTTGAAATTTGTTGACGTTTTAATGATCCCCGATTTCCGGTCGATTATTTTAGCTGTGTCACGTCACATGCATGACGCTGGACTCAAGCCTTGAAATAAGCGGGCGCGGGGAGCAAATTTGCTCTCGTAAAGCCACCAATTGCTCCTGGTCCTTGTACAATTCACATGAACCAGGAGCAATTTTCTAGAACAAATTGCTCCTGGTTACAGTTTTGCACTTGATTGTTTTGTAAATTGCTCCTGTTTCTTCAGAAATTGCTCCTGGTTGTTGTAAGATCCCAGTGAACCAGGAGCAATGTTCAAAAACAAATTTCTCCTGGTTCCAGTCTGCTTATTTCAAGGCTTGAGTGGGTGGGTACCAGCCAAACTTCAGAAAAAAAAAACATGATCGCCGATAACGATGTGATGTGGGACTTACATAGGATTACACAGAGATATTTCTTGCCAAAATATGACCATTTCTAGGCAAGTTGGCCCTACTTTGTCTGCGTTAGGCCAAATAAAAAATAAAACATGTTTCACGTCCCCTCCCGCTTCCTTTTTTGAGGTTTCTTCAATTTTATTTTTATTTTTTGAAATTCATTTATAACTTTTCAAAAAATATGTCTAGGAAGTAGAGATGCTTTCTATAGCCTTGCAAATATACAAGAAACACTTTTGTAAGGTTTTGTGATAGTAACAGGGGGCCTATCTCTCAGAACAACAAATAAAAAGAGGCGTCCTCCTTTTTCCAGGCATTATTGTATACGCTAAAACAGCTCTAATTATGGGAATTTACACCGATTTTGCGATAAAAAATAAAAAATAAAAAGCCCCTCTTCCTCCTTTTTTTTTAATTTCCGGACGTGAAACATGATTTTTATTTTACTTGGCCTTATGTGAAAAAGGACAGTCTTAAGTAAGTATACGTGCAACACTTTTGATGTTTCGATGTTTTGGGAGACTGTGAGGGATCCCAACAAACGGAAGATGGAGCCTATTCTTGACTGTGTAATATTCTTTCAACACGCTGCCGTACGGGAACAGACTTATACGATGGACAGATATAGTATCAGTTTGTGAATGAGGACATCGTATAAGTTCCTTGTACTAGTCTTCGCGTATCAACACGCCGCGTCAAACAAAAATAAATGTGTATCATTTTAGTTCGTGTCATCTTGCGACATCGCGTATCAACACGCTGAAGCGGGTGGGAATAATAAACACGGGAAAATCAAAATGAGTGAGGAGAGTGCATGGGTGCCATGGGTTGGAGGGTGGTGATGCATTTGTAAAATTGCATTTATTTACGAACCGCTAGAGAGTAGTAGAGTTGAGGAATTCAGCTAGTAAATGTTTATAAATTTCTAGAATAATTTATAAAATTATATTAACCCAGGCTAAGGCCAATGAAAGTCAATTCCTTGTTTCCCGTTACACAATTTTTCATGACTGTGTAGGTGACCATTTCATTTTTCATTATTCATTATTTTATGCCATTTCATTATTGCATCTGTTACAGGTGTAAACCAATAACTACCCATGTATACATGTGATAAATCACAGTTTGTAGTTTACAGATAGTTTACAACCACATGAAGGTGATTGTACAACTATTATCAAAAGTTTCACAATATTTTTTACGGAATGAGATCAGAGCAGATCAAAAAGTGCGGGACAGAGAAGTGAGTAGGTATTCATTATTAATTCGGCGATCCTGACTTTTAGACCACCCGCGCTATATAAGGTACAAATTGCAAATTTATCATATTAAACTTTCGCAACAAGGTTAAACATGATTTCAACTGAACAAACATACCTTTTATTCCATCGAACAAGCTTTATTTTGTTCCAAAATTCACGTTTTTATAGCTATTTTTGACGTAAAAGAGCTGGTAACAAAACCGGTGATGCCAGCTCCGAAGTTTTCGCGTAGCACAAGCGTTTGATGTACGCTCGTTTTGACGGCAATTTACGCTAGCGTATCATGCACTTTCAAGCGCGTTTGACATCGTTTTACTGCGTGGCGCAATTCTGCATTCATTCAAGATGGCGAATTTCTCAAAAACGTAATGTATTTTACCCGTAATTTCCCACATTACTCAAAACCCTGTCCTCTTTCACAATATTTCAGCTTCTTGGATATCATCGGAAACATAGATTAGTAATATTAGGTAGGTCACTGTATTTTTACAGATTTTTTAGATGCTTTTTACGATGAAAAAATTGATGTTTTAAGCTTCTTTTCAAAAATTGGTTTTAGCTTGTTGAAAAACGGGTAAAAATCGTTTTTAGCTTGTTGGATATTTTTGCTTAATAGTTTAAAGCTTGACTCCTAAGATGAAACTTTTAGTTTAAGCTTGTTAGAATATTAAACCTTGATGAAATAGTAATATTTGAGCCCTATATAGCGCGGGTGGTCTAAAAGTCAGGATCGCCATTAATTCATTATTAACCATATACCATGCTCCTACTGCAAAGAAAATCCCTGAAAATCAACAGAAAGATATTTATGATATATTTAAAACCACAATTATTTATAGGTATGTTAAAGTTTGTTAGAAATCAACATTTTATTCAAAATAATGAAATATTTGGCCAGCAATTGGTTTTGAGCGGAGTAGGGTAACGGGAAACTAGGAATCGACTTTCATTAGCCTATACCTGTATACTAAAATGCAGAAAACCTTAGACGAGCGCGTATTGTAAGGATACATCGCGTATATACTGCGTTGAACGCACTTGTCTCTGATTGGCTGCTAAGGCGATATATTGTTGCTGAGTGGAAATTTATGAATGAACTGTGCGCCGTACGCGTCCGAATTTGCAACATCACGGTAGTCGCGCTCGTAAAAGGTTTGCTGCATTTTAGTATAGTGTAGTGTAGTGCTATGCATCACTCCCAACATGACAGGCAAAACATAAATGGTGAAGTATGTACTGATTGTATAGCGCAGTACCATGCACTCACTGTGCTGTGCATGCTTATGTCTATGATGCTAGTTAAAAAAATATAAATACGACCATGTATGGAATTTTACCACAAACACAATACAAATAACATACCGTTTCATGCTCTTTTTATCACAGTGGCTTCTTAAACATGTTGTTACATCTTTGTACGCTGAGATCTGCTCAACTATGAAGGAAATTAATCCCAACAAGCGGTGGAACTGACGCTGTATTATCGACATACGCTTTGGGACTGTCTCGTTTTCACCCGGACCACAGCAAAGCTTCTTCACACAATAATGAAACCCTGTAAATATTCAAATGAATGAAAGGTCATGGTCGCGTCGCATAGAACGTGCGAACGAAGACCAGTAAATGGTCCGTTTTGCATTCTTCTGACAGAAATATTAACTCATTTTCAGATTGATGAATATACGGAAATATTACGCCTAATATCCACTGACTTACATTACTTCTATAGAACCAAAAAAGAATAAAATAACACTTTCCTTTCATTATGTCTAGCGGAAATTCACCGTAAACATATGGGAAGTGCATAATTTACGGATTTTTAAATAGTTTATTCCATTTACTGACGTCAAGGGCAATAGTGTGGCATGATGCAGTTATATTTCATTAAGTTGAACCTTATTTCGTAAAATAAGTCAATTTTGATTATAATTGATGTAATTAAATAAAACGAGCTATTATATTTGTGTTTTTTATTTGTGTAATTTTTGGATGTATTTCAAAATAGACTATCCTATACCCTTTATATTTTGGTTTCGCCCAATAAGCCTGTGAAAAGTTCAAAGGTCAAAACTATCCAATGAAATCACTCAATCAAGCAATTGACCCGCAGTTCATTCACAAAATGAGAAATTCCCTAATATTCGCGCTACAACAACGCGTACGCATTCTCCGCATGCATTGGTCACCTGGACATCATGTGTTTTTGTTTACATTTTGGAGGACACCGTACCCATTGACCGTGCCGGTGTTTCGTCATAAAGAGTGTAGAGGAGCGCGCTAAACATGCTAAAGGGGATTCCCCGATCAACGAAACTGGTCATCGATCAGTGTGACTGCCGTGTACAGAGATCTGAGTGGTCTGTTTACGGGTCTGTTTAGCATGTTTAATGCAGTGCAGTGATTCGGGCCAAAATGCCGGATGGATTGCATGATAAATCATATTGTGTGTGTTATGTCACATCATGTCAGTGCCTGTGACAGTGACAGTGAATACAGTCTATCAGCAAAATGGCATCTCCATGACCATCGTTCATGTCACTATTTATGATACATGTAGGCCCTTAAATATAATTAATATATTTCTCGTCTACGTCTCTCTGCATGCACGACCGGCAGGTCGAGGGAACCTGAATTGGTTTAATATTTAAAAATAAAAACATCTGTAAGTACCAGTATTTATAATTAAAATCATAAATAGGCCTATATATTAGGCCAAAAAAAAAAAAAATAACATGTATATCGTCCGGACTTTTAAAAAAATCGGTGAGGGAGGTCCTTATTATTTGTTATTTTGTTATTTTTTTACCATTCATTTCTGCGTAAAATTGCAAATGCAAAGTATTTGTGAACACATCATAAAATCTGGGAGGCCCCCGGAAATTTTGGTTATTTCCCCAAAGCCCTACCCCTAGCTTGAAGAAAGTGTTTGCAATGTGTTTATAAATGATAACCAAGAATGTTAAAACATGTCTTTTCATCACAACAATTTTAGAAATAAAATAAGGAAGCAAATAGGAAAAATAACAAAAAATTTTGACAATCTCCAAAAATCGATGAGGGTTGGGACGATATACATGTTAATTATTTTACTTGGCCTTATTATTGTTACTATTACTATTAAGTTAATAAGTTTACAGAGAACTATACCGTGGTTCATTGAAGAAATTCATCAGTTACGGTGGGTCCACTCGGCTATCTCTTTGTGTCCTTGAGCAAGGCACTTTACTCTACTTGCTTAGTGCTTCGGAGGAGGGCACTTGAAGCCGTCGCCCCGGTGTACATAATAATGCAGTGTGCATGTTAAAGAACGTCACAGGCTATTCGAAAAGAGCAGGGGATCATCCTGTTACTGTTGACTGTAGGCCTATTGATACTTCAAAAATACACTCATCTACTCAAGGTTCCAGAGTAAAAATAAGTACAGCTTATCTGTACGCAGTGCGATAATACTCATACATATGAGTGAGGCACTAACAGGGTATAGCCACCCGTCTGGCCATCATTTTATAGGGGAGTTTGCTCCTGGGACGGGCAAAATTAATGCCATTGACAGATGCTATATTATAAATTGTATGTTTTGAGAAGCCCCTGGGGGGGGGGGGGGCACTCAACTTTGGAAGTGACGGTATGTGCCTGTCAATAGGCCCCCTCTTTTGAAGTCGACTATACCCGATGACCCCCCCTTTTTTTTTGTTGCTGCTACCCAATGACCCCCTTTTTTTTGGTTGCGGCTACCCAATGACCCCACTTTTTTCTAGAATAGCATCATCAAAATGCACAAAAAAAATGCCGAAACTGTCAAATTTGGCTCCATTTTTTCAAAAATTTGAATAAAATTGCCTGTCCTAATTTGACCTTTAAAACATTTACCAGACATCTATAGCCCATTGGGGGTTCAAAGAGTTCAAATATGTGCTGATATGGCCTTGTTCTACAAATCTGGTCTACTAAAAAGGTCAATTAATCTTTGTACGAGATATAAAAAGTTGCAATTACTTGAGCGTTCTTCGATCTTGTTAAACATGTGTCCCTCAGTCCTGATGGACCAACCTGGGTAAACAAACAAACAAAGCCAACATTTTTTACTGACCTGACAGTTTTGGATCTCGCAAATAAAATTCTGGGGCTCATCCGCAGAAATTTATCTGAGAGGAAGCTCTCACAAGTTGGAGGAACAAGCCTAGAATACACATGCACATGTCCAGAGTGGTCTCCATACCAAAAATTATAAAAACATCAACAAATTTGAAAACATACATATAGAGACAGGCAGCAAGATTCATCTTCCACAGGTATGAGTATGTTGTCTCAGGAATTTCTGAGAGACTAAGACAACATTGTTTGGTCTTGATCTGATATTTTATACTTTGTTCAAATGCAAGTTCCAACCAGTCTTGGTGATACATTGTTTTCTTTGTATTTTATATTTTTGTGATAGGTTACATTACAATCTTGAAGAGAAAGTAAAACAGCAATCATGTGGATGCCAGTAGAGATGGTAATATTGGACCCAGGCAGTCCTGTGTTGGATATACCTTGTGAAGTATCCCAAGTGTTTGAAGGCATACTGACTACAAAGAACAGCAGAGCACAGCAGGAAACCATCAAACAACTAACTATAATACATGATAGAGTGAAAGCTGTAAGTCACATTACAAGAAACACAATTTGTGATGCGATCAAGCAAAATGAGTCTCATGTTGATCAAAATCAAAATTCAGTTTTTAATTTCTGTACATTGGCCATTAATTTTCAGAGCTTTATTTTGCTGAAAACCCCCATCATAATTAGACTTATGGTTCCAAAGATATGGCCATTGTAGTATTACTTAAGATTAGAAGAATAAAATATGTCCAAAGGAAGTTGACTGTTATTTATTATTGGATACTGTATCTCAAAATCGATATTACAGACATGCTACTCATTTTGCTTAATTGCATCACATTTTGTATTTTATTTTTTGAGGAGTTTGATTGGAGGTGACCTCTGTCTCGCCCACCCCTGCTCACTAAAGGGGAGGCACTAGCGTGTAGGGTGTAGTGGATATAGGGACTTGAGTATACTGAAGAGGAGGGAGGTTGTATGCACATGTGTTGTGTGTGTAGTAAGGGGAAAACAAGACGGCACGATGAGGGGGACCGGGGGTCCAATGCACCAGGGGAGGGTTGCTGGATGTCAGTAGGCCTAATGGTATGGTCGGGTGACCAATGGGTCCATTTCGCTTCGTGCAGTGCTATGAATATATCAGTACCGCTAGGATCATTGACTATTAGTGCCATGTTGTTTTTGGCCAAATTTCTGGTGATCACTTTTTAATCATTTGGGTCTGATTTAGGAGAGCCATTCATAATGCTATAAAGCAGCAACTCACTTCAATCTCCATACCTCGCACAATGTACATCTTAACTTCTAATGTTCCATCCAATGTTCTACAACAAGTTAAGCAAATTTGTTGTTACTATAATCTGCTTAGTAAGACCAAGAGCTCACTTTCAAATTGTTGAAATTTACAAAGATTTGTAAATGTGTTGGGCAAGTTGTCAGACTTTGTGTGTGTGGTTTTTGACAACGGATCAGGATCTAATATAAAGGTTGATTGTGATGTGCTTAAATACTGTTTTTTGTTTTTCTTTTACAGGCACTAGCTCATTTTGGTATGAATACCAACATCCATGCTACTGCTTCAGAGGTATGTATTTAGCTTCAAACTATGCCAGATACCGGTAATGCTAGGAGCAACTGGTTCAATCCTGTGATATATGTGCATTTTATATTTTCATTTTATGTCCAGAGAAGAGAAGAGGGGAAGGGGAGAAGAGGTGAGGATATAATACTGAAGGAGGGGAGAGGAAAGGGGAGGAGGAGAGAAGCAAAATGAAAGTGATCAAATGAAGTAAAAATATGGGAAGAGAAACAACAAAACACAAATGGAAGGAAAAATGGAATAAAATGGAAGAAAGTATGTCAGGATTAAGGAAATTTGGAAAAGAAAAAGAACAGCAGCAAGAAATTAAACGAAAATGAAGGAAAGAGAAGGAAAAGAGATTTTTTTCTTTCTATTGTCTAGTAAGCAGTCTTTTGTGTTCTTTTCAGGTTGCAGAGGAGAATATGCGCAAGCACCGGCCACCTGGTTTTCAGACCAAACTTAAGAGAGAAGAGGTAAGAATGAAGTTGACCAAATGGAAGATGACATGTATATATATGTGATGGTTAAGGGATCTAAAATGAGCGTTTATTGCTTTTCGACAGTATTTTTGTGGGACATGAGAGCACCTCAGACCTATCAATTGCATTCTGAATCTGAAGCATGTCTTTCTGATATCAAATAATTTTCATTTTTGAAAATCACAATATAATACAAATTTTATGACAAATTATAAAAAATTGATATTTTTCGAATTTTTGATATATAACAGTCCTCGAAGTAAATTATATAAATCTAATGCTATATTCTTAAAGTGTATGTAGCAGGGGGAAAAGCCCGACGGTCAATTGAAAATTTTGACCTTTCATATTGAAGATATGGATTTTTTTCCCAAAACGACCTAATTTTTGTTGGTGTTTTGGGGAAAAAATCCATATCTTCAATACGAAATGTCAAAATTTTCAATTGATCGTCGGTTTTTCATCCCACCTACATACACTTTAAGTATAAATCATCAGATTTATAAAGTTTACTTCAAGTACTGTTAAATATCAAAAATATCAATTTTAATGATTTGCCATAAAATGTGTATTAAATTGCGAATTTCAAAAATCAAAATTATTTGATATCAGAATGACATTCTTCGTATTCAGAATGCAATTCGATATGTCTGATGTGCTCTAATGTCCCAAAATAAATACTGTCCAAACGCTCATACCCCAGCCCTTAAGTGAAGGTTAATAAATTGTTACCAACTGAAGCCTTAGCATTATTATAATTCAATGTTTAAAGATTGATATCTACTGAAGATAGTGTATTTATAGCAAAATGTTGTGGGGTGTTTGTATGTATATAAGTATGTACATTGAAAGGCTCCGTTAGTTTGGATCCAAATTCATACGGTAGATTGAGGAATATATATACCAAAGTAACTGAAGAAACCAAGACAAGCAAAGCAGAGTCCAAATCAACTGAAGAAACCAAGCTTGTCGATCGTATTACATGTAATACTGCACGGGGTATTGCGCTCGATGTGTGTACACATAAGCTGACATCCACGGGATGTTTCAATGTTAAGATATTGTTATCTACTGAAGATAGCATATATTTCACTGTTTAGAGATTGAAAATCTACTGAAGATAGCATATATTATTTCAATGTTAAGAGATTGTTATCTTCAGAAGATAGCATATATTTGAATGTTTAGAGTTTGTTATCTACCGAAGATAGCATTGTTTCAATGCTAAGAGATAGATATTTACTGAAGATAGCATATTTCAATGTTAAGAGATGGAAACTTAAGTTTTTTTCTTAAGCATTTTATTATTTTTTACTCCATGTTTTTGCCTTTATCTCAATTTCAAATTTGCCGCCTTTGGCCTCCATGGACCAGATCGTGTAACATATTTCAATGATTAGAGATTGTTATCTACTGAAGATAGCTTATATTTCAATGTTAAAAGATTGTTATCTACTGAAGATAGCATATTGTTATCTGCTGTAGATATCATATATTTCAATGTTTAGAGCTTGTTGTAAAGAGTTTGTTATCTACTTAAATAAGACACCTCAAGAAAGAAGCTGAAAACACAACATGTATGGCCATTTGTGAATGCAAGTTTATTTCTGATGACCATGATCATACTGATCATACCAGACTACAATCAACATGTGCCAAGTACTCAAGCTCATGGCACACGGTTTGGTCATTATAAGACAATGTGTGAAAATCAATAAAATTCATGCGTGTGCACTTGACGATTGTTTTACTATTCTTTAAGATTAACATTGTGAAATTACAGTATTTGTGCTTGTGCACTTGATGATTCCTTTCTTATTCTTTAATTGTTGCATTATTGCAATTGCAAACTTATGTAATTTTTTTTTGTTTTTTGAGGATTGTCTCTTTTTGATGGAATTGTGAAATTCCAACATTTCAAATTGGAATTTAAAATTATCCCGTTTACTGGATACAATGTGCTTGTGGAGAGCCTGAACATTGCTTAACCTTATTACTTTATTTGCTGAATAATGAACTTGTTATAAACAAACTGACCCATCCCAACCCTCCAATATTGACTCGACATCCTATTGAGCACCGTACACGACCGTAACTCGCTGCTCCTGAAGCTCTCAATCTGGAATAAAGCAAACTATCATAGTTAGAATATGTACATATCAACGTAGATAGTCATTCATAACGGAATACACCTTACATAGGTACACTTCCCATGCATCTTGTTATACCAGTAAATGATCATGCCCAGTACCTATGCTCAAGGCGATTTTTCCAGAGAAGACCGGGAATGCTTTGCCAAGTACAACTTTCAGGCGCATGGCTTGCATATATCATTAGCCCATCATGGATACAATGCCATATACATGTATCTTGCTAATTGCCAAGTACATCTACAGGCTCAAGGCATAATTGCATATAATTAACCCATCCTGGACTATATTTAAGGCATTTCACAAAGCCATATCATGCTTTGCCAAGTACATCTACATGCTCAAGGCATAATTGCATATAATTAGCCCATCATGGACTACATTTAAGGCATTTCACAAAGCCATATCTTGCTTTACCAAGTACATCTACAGGCTCAAGGCATAATTGCATATAATTAGCCCATCATGGACTACATTTAAGGCATTTCACAAAGCCATATCTTGCTTTGCCAAGTACATCTACAGGCTCAAGGCATAATTGCATATAATTAGCCCATCCTGGACTACATTTAAGGCATTTCACAAAGCCATGTTTTGCTTTGCCAAGTACAAAGGCTCACGGCTTGCATATAAATCGCCCATCACGGACCTTTCAGGCCTGTCACAATGCCATCTTTTTTGCTTTGCAAAGTGCGTAGGCTCAAGACATGTGACTAATTAGATCCTCCAGGACCTTATTAAAGCATAACCTGTAAAAAGGAACAGTATGATTTAAGGCAGTCGCAATTCCATAACCTTGCTTTACCCAGTATGTAGACACAAGGGTTGCATATAACTAGTCCATACTGAACATTATTCCTCCCGCAATATTACTTGAAATAAGACGTATATATATTCCCTGAGTATAGCTCAGCCTTTAAAAGGCCAACCACCCAAATCCTTGGCTCCATCTTTACCTGAACTCCTCCAAACCACACAGATCTAATTAACCACTACCTCCAAACTGCCGGCAAGATAGCTGCCTCCCAGAGAAAATATATGGGAGGGTGGGAGGGAAAATTACAAACTGCTTCTTGTCAGCAGCAAACTTGTCCAAGGTGTTGATACTCCAACAGCATTCACAAAAGTGATTCTATTTCCAAGCAGCCTGCCCAATGAAGATGCCACATGTGTACAATGTACATGTGGCACTTTAAAATTTTCCGCCAGGCAATATGCAAATTAGCTCATCACCTGATGAAGACTGCTGAGAATCAATAATAGCCCCCTCTAGAGATGAAAACCCATCCAACCAGAAAGTCTGAAAATAATCCTTGAGGGCTCTCTTTAACTCTATGTAGGCAAATATGCATGTGCCTAAATATAATTAAATAAGACACCTCAAGAAAGAAGCTGAAAACACAACATGTATGGCCATTTGTGAATGCAAGTTTATTTCTGATGACCATGATCATACTGATCATACCAGACTACAATCAACATGTGCCAAGTACTCAAGCTCATGGCACACGGTTTGGTCATTATAAGACAATGTGTGAAAATCAATAAAATTCATGCGTGTGCACTTGACGATTGTTTTACTATTCTTTAAGATTAACATTGTGAAATTACAGTATTTGTGCTTGTGCACTTGATGATTCCTTTCTTATTCTTTAATTGTTGCATTATTGCAATTGCAAACTTATGTAATTTTTGATTGTGACTTAAGGATTGTCTCTTTTTGATGGAATTGTGAAATTCCAACATTTCAAATTGGAATTTAAAATTATCCGTTTACTGGATACAATGTGCTTGTGGAGAGCCTGAACATTGCTTAACCTTATTACTTTATTTGCTGAATAATGAACTTGTTATAAACAAACTGACCCACCCCAAAAAGACGCTTTTTGGGCCCACCAATGTCGCCCAAACTGTCTGTAAGCTTACTGCAGCATCCAATGTGGAAATACCAAGGCCTAAGGTTGAAGGTGGAAAAACTCCCAAGCACCTTTCAGGTTATTGACAAACAAGTCTAATCCAAGCGTGTCCCAATGAACATTATCGCCCTAAACAAATTCTGCACCCAAAGGGATGGATTTCCGGATGGCCAATGGCCTTGCCACCTGCCCTGAGGAAGAGATTTTTTGCATTCCTGTTCACTTGCGTCAACTTCCAACCCATCGTATCTACAAAAGTAGCCCCCCCCCCGATATATTTTCCGAGGGAATATGCAGGACCAAATGAGTTGGGTAGGAGGCAAAAATTCCGCACAGAAAGAGAAGAGGTTGCTCACCATAATAGTGAAATGCTTTACCTGAACTGCTAATAAAATTCAAATTGTTGCACCCAAGGTGAAAGAAAAGCAAGTCAGGGACGTCATCTGAAGATACTAGAAGCTCCTGCAGATCCCCCATTTAGGCTTCCATGCAATATAACATATGCATATCCCATTGCCTGAATCGGTTGGTCCGATATGCCTATTTGCCCAGCAGTTGTTGCTGCACCAATTCAAAGTGAATGAGACTGAAATGGATGCTCTTGAAAGTGGCAAAATCTTTTTAGATTGGGAGGCAACTTCCAAGTACTTTCCCATAGCATCAGAGGTTTTAAAATGCTCTTGCACTTGTGGATTGGTCAATGGTCATTCATTACAAACAACAATGACACAGAAGGTGCTTAAAATGAATTCAATAACAAATTAACCATCTTGACTGAATTCACTGTCCAATCACGACCACTAAATTATCTAAAGAAAAATCACCTCGGAGACCATGGATTACAGTACAAGTGGCCTAATAAAATCGATTAAAACTAACGACAGACTCTATAAAAAATATATCTCTAAGCCCACTGTTGAGAATGAAATAAAATATACCAAATATAGAAACTATTTAATACTCACTGCTACGTACTCAAAGAAACTGTGCATTACCTCCGAAATTGAATTTCATAGTCATAACATGAAAAAATAAATGTGGCAAACTCTTAGGTAGGAATAACTAAATTTATAAATTTATAAATTAAAAAAAAAATTGAAATTTCCGTTTCTTTACTGATACCGTTGACGGTCATGCCATTAATCATAAAGACATTGCATTGAAATTTAATGACTTTGTCACAAACATCGGACCATTTTGGCCGAAAAAATACCGAACCCGACAATAATTCCCCGTCAACCTTCAATGACTTTCCAAACAACAAAAGACTCTTCCTTTCCCCAACATCAATTGAGGAAATTATCAAGCTCTCTTCAAAAACAACACATATAGCTCTGGTGTAGCCGGAATAAGCTCTAATCTTCTAAAATCAATTGTCCTATGGACGCAATAAGTAGATCAAACACAACTATTGCGGAGCTGGATCTTTACCATCCGAATCTTTTATTTCCTTTCATTTACACAGTTGATCAAGTGTCAACTGTGTTCTTCATACTTAATTTAATATCACATACATTTTTGTATCACCTCAGACAGCTATATCATCTGAGGTATATTACTTCAGATGTATCAGACAGCTACAACATCTGATACCTGTCCCATTCTCCAAACAGCATAATTTGGCTAGGATTTAAACAATTACTCATTTAATATCACCTCAGACGGCTGTATTATCTGAGAGTATACACAGTTGACAGGAAATCAACTGTCTATATTATCTAATACTTTTAATATCACTTCAGACGGCTATATCATCTGAGCTTTATGTATCAGACAGCAATCATATATGTATCCAGACAGCAATATCATCTGATACCTTTTTACGCAATCATACAGCTAGATCATCTGATGCCATTTACTGTCCTGAAGTGCGACGACCCACTTCAAATCCCAAACAGCATAATTTGGCTTGGACCTAATCATTACTCATTTCGAATTAGGACAACCCCATTCAATTTCCAAACAGCCTAATTTGGAATTTGGAATTGACATTAAATATTAAGTATGTGAAAACATTCCCAATGACTTCCTCAAATGCAGCAATGTATCTCCATTTTGATTCATATATTGGACAAAATGGTAAAAAGCAAAAGAAACAATGCCAACCAAGGACCTAATCTAGGGACTTGCCTAACCCCGTAAAGAGGAAGGCCCACATCCACAGTTTATCATTACTGCAAAGACATAGGGTGTACAAGGCTACTGAATTTTGAAGCATTTGAAGCATTGAGAACAGTTGGTGCTCCTTGAATTTACTAACAACAATACCGGATAGCTGAAAATTGGAAAGTAAAAACCTGGACAAAAAACTCGTGGTGAGAAAAAACAGGAAAACCTCCCAATGGCAGCGTGTATCTGTTCTAGTTACTAAAGAGCATCCCTACCAGGAACATGCCATGAAATGCATTGATCAGTTAAATTTGGGATATATAGTGCAGTGCCAACCCACAGACCTCTGCACATTTTACATTAATTTGAAAATGCATTATCCCAGCTTCTATTTCAATTTAACCAATCATTTAACTGATCAGGGCTGAATGATATGAGCTTACAGTTCTGCCCGTTTTGTGGTCATATTTATGGCCCCAGTAAATCTAACAATATGAAGTATTGTGTTAAATGGCACTCCACTTTGCTGTCCATAGCAATATTTGACCTGCATTTTGCACCCCTTTACCTGGACATTTTGAGCCTTTATTAAGGTGAAGAAATATGCTTTTTATGTGTCCTATTACCTTACATATATACACCATTTTTCACATATTTGTGTTTATTATAACCTGTAGAATAGGCTAGCAAATATCAATCCCAACTTTCTTTCTTTTTGCAAATTTCCGATTCGTTAAGACGTTAACATAGATATGATACCTGTATATTTTGCCTTTTTAAATCCAATGTTTGCAATTTTTTATTCATCTGGGCCATTTACACGATTACCCTCTTCATTATTAAAGTGGTGCAGTAGTACTCAATTGTGGCCTTTAAATCATTTCATGCATTTCTGCTATCAATATTTAATTATTCAATGTTCATTGTTCAATCACTATTTTCTTCTTATAATTGCCACCTATTACAGAGTTTTAGGTGTTTTAAGTGTGGCGACTTCTCAAGAGTGATATCTTCTATACTGCAATAAGTTTTATTTGGTTATCGCTTTATTGTTTGATAAATTGTCAAATGCCAATATCGTTATACGACTGTATCTTTTTATTTTTCCTATGCAATTGCTTTAGTCGCCTACGATGTATAATATCCGTTGTTTGTAACATCACTTTACATCAGCACTGTAACAATTCATGTGTTTTTCTTCTTGGATCTTACATAGCCCTGGCCATTGTTGTCAGTCATTCTCGTCATCCATTGTAATTCGCTGTCGTAGAGCACATAGTAACCATTATTGTAATTTGGGTTCATACGTCTGTTCCCAATTTTGATATGCCATAGGCTTTGTGTTGTGCTCATTTTGATCAATGGTTTGTAACAAAGATACTGATACTTCCAACTTATCGTAGCCATGAGTTGACTCAGATACTAGGTGTTGAATCTGATAGCTTCCGATAACAAAATGTTCAATGTATCACCTTCCCCTTGCACCAGTTTCGAAGCCACCATTAATTACAAGTTTCCGGGACATGACAAGCCTCCATTTCTAATCACCAGCATTAATTGTCCGTAGTCTCAGTACTGTAACAATTCATGTGTTTTTCTTCTCGGATCTTACATAGTCTTGGCCATTATTGTCAGTCATACATTTGTAATTCGCTGTCGTAGAGCCTCCATTTCTAATCACCAGCAATAAGATATCCATATTCTGAAATAAATTAGAAAAAACAAAGACAGAAAGGGAACCAACTTGCCATACATGCACATGTAAACATTATATGTATATGTACATTGTATTATTGATTGGTGATTTAGCAAAATGAAATATGAATGACATGAATGAATGAATGAATGAATGAATATGAATGAAAATAAAGTTATTTTATTCCTATTAGGAAACCTGTAGGAGCTCCTGCTGTTACTAAAAAGTATTATTATTAAAAGGAGAAAAAGTGTTTTGTCACTGCTGTCTTTGCCACTGCTTTTCCCAACCCATTACGAATTCTCATTGCATTTTTCCTTCCATTTTTGCTTACTTGTTTGATTGCTTCATTACTTCCTGCTTCCAATTAAACTTGCAACCTAAATTTACCTTTTGAATTGTTAACTTGCGATATACCCCAATCTCATGAGTTCCCAAAGTTTCTTAATTTGCCATCCCAATGATCACAATTGACCTTCATTATTGCACCCTTTCACGGCCTCCAACCCTTTTTTGACATTCATTGATATTATATAAATACTTATTTGATCATCAGGTGACCCCCCCCCCCCATATAGCCTTGCAATAGTCATAGAATTTGCTAGCTATCTTATAGGTTCACATTACCCTTGAACACAAGAAACTGCATATTTCATAAAATGTCATTTAACTTTAGCTATATATTTGCCATTCGATGTCCTTTGATGACCTATATTTTTATTTTTTAATTTTATTTAACCTCAAGATTTTTGCAATTCCATTGATCTTGCCTTATATATTTTGACCCGCAAGAAATTGTGCCTCTCCATTGTGTTCTATGTTACCATATTTCATGAAAATTCTTCACCTGACTTGTGATGACTTTTTACATAAAATTTTTGACTTGCAGTTCTGAAATCCAAAAATCTTAGCCTATTTAACCTCCGATGATGTCTATTTAACCTCCGAGAATTTTTTTTTTTTCCTTCAATCATTATTTTTTTTTTTTTTTCAATCATTATTTATTTATAGCTATTATTATTATTTTTCTATTTTTTATTCATCTATATTTTTATTTATTTATTTTTTTTTTCCTAATTATTATTATTATTTTTTTTTTTTTCAAAACTATTATTATTATTTTTTTTTTTTCAAATTTATTATTATTTTTTTTCATTTATTTGCTTTCTATTTTTATCCATCTAAAAATTTTTTTTTTTTTTTTTTTTTCCTATAATCTTTTTTTTTTTTTTTTTTTTTTCTCTTTATTTATTTGCTTTTATTTAATTATTTAATTATTTATCTATTTTCCCCTATTTTTTATTTCATTTATTTATTATTATTATTATTTATTTCGTTCTTACCTTTATTTTGCCCCCTTTTCTGAATTCTAACACCCATTCCCTATTTCCGGACCTATTTTCCCCATTTATTAATTTACATTCTTGTGCTTTTTCTCCATCTTAAGAAACCAACATCTTATTTGATTTCAGCATGACCTTGAACTGAGATGACCAACAAAAAATTGCATCTGTCAATAATTTGTGTTCCATTTCCTGACCTCACTCCCGATCAGGCGGGGATTTTGCTTAAATGTATTGCGCAATCCTATTCATATTCACCGCGTTTCCTGAAAAACCCACGATCTATATTCATGTATTTATTTTTAATGACCTTGAACAGCCATCAGCCCAAGGTATTCAATCCTACGTCACACCCAATTAATATGTAAGCCCCGCCTCACTGAGCAACTAAGGTCACCCCCATGTTGGAGGACAAACATCAAACTGCTTGCATGAACGCGATCTAACTGTGTTTTTAATGCAATGTTAGACTAAAGTAAATTGTGTTGTGATAATTTATAACTCGCCGAAATTCGTGAAATTTTCAATCAGTTTTTCTTATTTGTTAGAAAAACCATGTATCAATTATAACAAGTAACGAAAAACCCACTACGGATGAGATAACAATTTTTGATTTACAATTTGGGAATGAACGTACGGAAATCTAGAAATGCAACCCGGAAGTTTTGTGACAACAGCAAACTCGTATCCCAGCGCGTCGTCAAAATTTACATCAATATTTTGCTCATTATTTTCGCCCAAATAGGTGAATTATGTAACTACTATAGCTCGATAGTCAAATTTATTGATCAATTTTTATTACGGTACATTAAACCTAAACAACCTCAATTATAATCGTGTCAAAGATTCTATGCCTGTTACATTCATAAAAAGAGCGATCACATGATCTCAACCTGGATTTCAGTAAATTGATTCACTGGATTTAATAAACAATTATTCGCCGCGGCTAAATATGAAGTCAGTTTTCACCCGGGGCATTTGATTAATGTATACAGACCCATTTAACAGCTTAGATTAATTATATCAACACATCAAATTCCCATCAAATTACCGCATCTAATTCATAATCATGTCTACTATAATTTTCTCACCCTTGTTTTCCAAGTATCGCCATGATTAAAGTTGTCCAATCTCGGCGTCTGAATACAAGATGGCGCCTTTTCTTCTCACTTCTCCGCTGACGATACGCCAAATCCACGATGATAAATACTAGATTGTCAACTTGTTAAAACCCGAAGTCACGGCACTGTTTAGTCAACCACCATGAATAAATGTCGATTTTACAACATCACTTTTTACGTCCGTAACGAATGTGAAGAAAATTGATTTCTCGTACATCTTTCACGACCCATTGTACACGATGGATACCGTCGGAAGTTCAAGTTCTATTTCGGTTCGCAATATTTTACGGTTTATATCCTTCTTAATTTTGCGAAATTAATACACGATATCCCAATCATTATTTCCAGTTTCTGTCTCCAAAACACTTGGTGACGTGCCGTAGGCTTCCTTCAATAAAATTTTAAAATTTTCCTGACCTCTTCGGATGGTATCAAAACAGCTTATGAATTTTCCCGGCAATATTTTCTGACAAAACGGCCACGCCCCCAGAACCGCTGCCTATGATTGGCTACTGGCACGCGACTCGACCCAGGGCATGGATGCACAACAGGTGTCGGCCTGATGTCACAACACGCATAGCTCCACCTTTTATTGATCTACAGGACAATGAAACCCTTTTCAACAACCCAGGGCTTATTACGCCAATGACAATTTTGGTTTTGATTGAAGTTGGCTCAATCAAAACCCGATTATCTTCGAAATAAGCGTTACTCTCACCCACATCTCCAATTCCTCGATATCATCCGGTATTGTACCCACAAAACTAAAAATTGCTAAAGTCACACCCATTTTTAAAGTATACGATTGTGACAATTTCTCTAATTATAGGCCTATATCAATTCTACCATCACTATCAAACTTCTTGAAAGTCATTTATAATCGTATTTTAAATTTTATTTCACTTCATGATATTCTAAGAGCTTTATTGCAAAATTGCCGAAAACCTTGATAAAAAGCAACACGTAGCAGGCATTTTCCTTGACCTCAGTAATTAGGCATTCGATACCTTAAACCACAGCATCCTTTTGAACAAACTCGATCATTATGGTATCAGAGGTCTGGCCAATACATGGATTCGAAATTATCTCAGTGATTGGAAACAATGTGTGGTATTGAATGAAGCAGTTTCTCCTCTCACTAATATCGCGTGCAGAGTTCCACAGGGGTCAATTCTTGGTCCCCTCCTCTTCTTA
The DNA here is from genome assembly GCF_039555335.1 of Amphiura filiformis. Classification (NCBI taxonomy): domain Eukaryota; kingdom Metazoa; phylum Echinodermata; class Ophiuroidea; order Amphilepidida; family Amphiuridae; genus Amphiura; species Amphiura filiformis. The sequence continues at coordinate 59,137,868 of NC_092633.1, forward strand.
TTATATATTAATGACCTTCCCCTTTGTTCCAAAGTCCCACACTTTATCCTTTTTTCAGATGATACCAACTTACTTTTTTCGCATTAAAATCACCATCACCTCGAAACATTTTTAATGCTAAGCTTAATTTAATATCAAATTGGTTTAAATTAAATGTTCACTCATGCTTTCAGAAATAAATACAATAATAAATCTGAAACAAATATAAAAGTACTAATAGATAACACAGAATTAAATCTGGTTCATACTACCAAATTTCTAGGCCTACTTATTGATGATAACCTCAGCTGGAAATCCCCACACTATACACGTCACTAAAAGTGTGTCAAAATTGTAATGGTATTATACGTAAAGACCGCCCTTTTCTACCGGAGACATCTTTGCAAACCTTATAAAATACAATTGCCCTTCCCTATTTAACTTACTGTGCAATTGTATGGGCAGATAAAAACAACGCAATCTGGATTCTCTTTTTCTCCTACCACTGACCCACTTTTCCACCAATTAAATGCCATTAAAATCCATGACATGTTCAAATTTCAAACAGCAATTTTTATGCATAAACTTCATTACAAAATGCTACCAGATGACCTCTACGAAAACTTCTTTACTACTAATGATGACATCCATACCCACGATACCAGACATTCTAACGACTTTCACATCCAATTATTTAATACGGTTTATGCTAGAAATACCATCAAAACACATGGTGCTCTCCTCTGGAATGATCTTGACCAATCCCTTAAACTCACCCTTTCTCCGACAGTATTCAAACAAAACTTCCTCAATGGATATTTACATGATAAAGTTAGTAAAGTGCTTTCACCTGTATGATGGATTTACATGCGCTGCTTTAGTGCGCATTTCTGCTTCACTGATTTTTCAGACTTTATGTTTGTCTGTGTGGCATTCATAGAATTTGGTTATGCTTTGTACCTTATTCATCCCCAACCCAACGTTTCATTATTAACAAAAGCAAAATGAGGCATACTATTGAACTCACCATTTGTGGGGTTTAACATCCCGTCACTACTGTTTGGGCGACATTGCCCTAGACCACAGGAAGGCCCTGGATTTTTGAGCTTGGGGTACCTGTACTCTCGGAAACTCGTCTTTGAGGACTGGCAACTCGAAGAGACTGGTGCTGAGCTTCTTCAGTCCCTTGCCGCAGAAGTTGGAATGGTTCCTCAAGCTGCGGCTCCGCCATCTGTCGCCGTTGTTGACCCAAACTTCTTCCTTGTCGCACTGGCCCACCGACAGCTCCGACCACGTCTTGCTTTCGGCCTCCTAGGATCTACAAATGAACTGAGACACATGCTAGCCATTAGCAAAATTGAACTTGTACACCATTTGGTCATACAAAATTAAAAATCAAAGAAATACCACCTTGGTTCGCTGACAAGCAGTATATGAATTGCAATCATAAAACCCTTATAATATAAACTATATCATTTTTTTTTTTTTTTTTTTTTTTTTTTTCTTCTTCTTCCTGAGCGAAGAGAAGAAACTTAACCCAAATAATATGACTCTGCATGAATAGGAAAAATGTGCTGCAGCAGGATTCAAACATGTGATTCCCATGTCGGAGCCCTCTCACCACTGCCCCATCTGCCCAATAACTCAAGCGTAAAAATACAACAAAATTTAAGCACCCACGGCTAAACACCATACCATGCTCCCATAACAGGCATACTATTCTCTCTCAAATTGGCTACACAGCAGTGATAACGAAATGCAACGATAATAATTGACTTTCCCCATGTATCACAAAAAAATTTCAATTCAACCTACCAGTATTCCAATTACTGATACTGAGGATCTCTTCTCTCTCCACACCGTACTCGATGTCCGACACAGTCAAAATTCAGACAATCTTCTATCTCCACTCCGTCAACGATGAAAAAATTCGAAAATCTTCTATCTCCACACAGTCACCGATGAAAAATTAAGAAAATCTTCTATCTCCATGCAGTAACCGATGAAAAAATTACAAACTGCTTCTTGTCAGCAGCAAACTTGTCCAAGGTGTTGATACTCCAACAGCATTCACAAAAGTGATTCTATTTCCAAGCAGCCTGCCCAATGAAGATGCCACATGTGTACATGTGGCACTTTAAAATTTTCCGCCAGGCAATATGCAAATTAGCTCATCACCTGATGAAGACTGCTGAGAATCAATAATAGCCCCCTCTAGAGGCCCATTCTCCGATAAAGCGTCCAAGTTTGGTCTCGCAAATTGCAAAATTCCAACCACGAAGAATTCATGAAAATCATTCAGAATCGTAAACTTTAATAGTTTCAGAGTACAAAACAATGCATGGGTGATTTTTCAACAATACTTAATTTTTGAGCAATATTACTTGTACGCATTGGTGGTAACGTATCAGTGGTAACGTATCTGTGAAGCCTTTTCACACTTTGGTCTTAATCGTGCAAGTGTAAAAACTTACCGACTTAATACTCATACTTGATCAGTCATCACCCAAAGTACTAAAGTCTGGTATGGTATTTGGTTTCATTTATCACAGCGTTTTTCGAGGGGAGTAGAATTTAGGTAACGTATCTGTGCACGCATCAACGTAACGTCAGGATTTTTTGCCGTTAATAGACCTGATTTTTTTTACTTTGAAACCATTGTGTTATGTACCACATATATAATATAACTATGGAGCCTGCTTGACCCATCACATAGGAGAACATTCATATAGCTAGTTATTTTGACAGATTGCTATCCATTAGAAATATGGTAACGTATCTGTGAACAATATTGGCGACATAGTCTCAAAGACCTGTTGGAAAAATTTAATAACCTGCGTTGTGATGTTTTATACTTTATAATTAGGGCATGATACCAGCTAATGAAAAGTACCTATAATCCATTATAATGCGCGCATGTATAGCGAACAGGGACACATTATACGGTCGCACCTTGGCTGGCGACATGGAGGAAAACAATGGATATGCATAATCAGCTTTATTGTTTTATACTTTCTAGGCATGTTAGAACCTCTAGCCTCACACATTTTAGAAAGCAACTCCTAAGTATTAGTTATATTAAAAAAAGTCATTTCTTAAGGACGAAACAAGTCTGAATACGACTTGAAACTATGGGCGACACAAATTTGGCTTTTTGAACGCTTTATCGGAGAATGTGCCTAGAGATGAAAACCCATCCAACCAGAAAGTCTGAAAATAATCCTTGAGGGCTCTCTTTAACTCTATGTAGGCAAATATGCATGTGCCTAAATATAATTAAGATAGCATATATTATTTCAATGTTAAGATATTGTTATCTACTGAAGATAGCATATATTTGAATGTTAAGATATTGTTATCTACTGAAGATAGCATATATTTCAATGTCTAGAGATTGTTATCTACTGAAGATAGCATATAATTATGTCAGTGTTAGGAGGTTGTTATCTGCTGAAGATAGCATATATCTCAATATTTAGAAATTGTTATCTACTGAAGTTTTTTACAGATTAATTCGTTTAGCAAAGATATCGTGAAATTTGAATTTCGTTCTGGTATACCAGAATGTAATTCCAACACATTGTCTATGGAGCAGTGTAATACACATAATCATGCATAACTCGCAAACACAAAATTGGAATCAACTGAAACTTTGGGAATAAGCTTTTTTCATGGATATCTACTGAAAAATGTCATAAAAAGAGGATGCTAGGATCACGAAATACTCCTTTAAAAGATTACTGAAGATAGCATATATTTCAATGTCTAGAGATTGTTATCTACTGAAGCTAGCACAGTGTTAAGAGATTGTTATCTACTGAAGATAGCATATGTTACGAGATTGTTATCCACTAAAGATAGCATATATTTCAATGTTAAGAGATTGTTATCTACTGAAGGTATCATATATTTCAATGTTAAGAGATCTCCCGGTTTTAATATAAAAGTTAAATTTTACTGTTATTAAAGCATTTCATGCTTAGTCTTTTACGTGGTATTTTAGTACACCACTGGGCATTATAATTATGCAAAATGTAGAAATCCGAGTAAAATTAAGGGTGTCGCTGTGAAGCATATCACACATTATGGCTTTACAGATTGTTATCTACTGAAGATAGCATTATATTTCAATGTTTAGAGATTGTTATCTACTGTTATAGTATTTTAATACACCACTGGGCATTATAATTATGCAAAATGTAGAAATAAAAAGATAAAAGATTGCATATTTCAATGTTAAGAGATGGAAAATTAAGGTTTTTTTTCTTAAGCATTTTATTGTTTTTACTCCATGTTTTTGCCTTTATCTCAATTTCAAATTTGCCGCCTTTGGCCTCAACGGACCAGATTGTGTAACATATTTCAATGTTTCAGGATTGTTATCTACTATAAATAGCTTATATTTCAATGTTAAAAGATTGTTATCTACTGAAGATAGCATATATTTCAATGTCTAGAGATTGTTATCTACTGAAGATAGCATATACGTCAGTGTTAAGAGGTTGTTATCTGCTGAAGATAGCATATATCTCAATGTTTAGATTGTTATCTATTGAAGATATATATTTCAATGTTAAAAGATTACTGAAGATAGCATATATTTCAATGTCTAGAGATTGTTATCTACTGAAGATAGCACAGTGTTAAGAGATTGTTATCTACTGAAGATAGCATATATTTCAATATCTAAAGATTGTTATGTACTGAAGAAAGAATATATTTCAATGTTAAGAGATTGTTATCTACTGAAGGTATCATATTTCAATGTTAAGAGATCTCCCCGGTTTTAATATAAAAAGTTAAATTTTACTGTTATTAAAGCATTTTATGCTTTGTCTTTTACATGGTATTTTAGTACTCCACTGGGCATTATAATTATGCAAAATGTAGAAATCCAAGTAAAATTAAGGGTGTCGCTGTGAAGCAAATCACACATTATGGCTTTACAGATTGTTATCTACTGAAGATAGCATTATATTTCAATGTTTAGAGATTGTTATCTACTGTTATATCATATATTTCAATGTTAAGAAATTGTTATCTACCGAAGATAGCATTGTTTCAATGCTAAGAGATTGATATCTACTGAAGAGATTGTTATCCACTGAAGATGGCATATATTTCAATATCAAGAGATTGTTATCTACTGAAGATAGCATATATGTCAATGTTAAGAGGATGTTATCTCCTGAAGATAGCATATATCTCAATGTTTAGGGGTTGTTATCTACTGAAGATATATATTTCAATGTTAAGAGATTGCTAAAGATGCATATATTTCAATGTGAAGAGATTGTTATCTACTGAAGATAGCATATATGTCAGTGTTAAGAGGTTGTTATCTGCTGAAGATAGCATATATCTCAATGTGAAGAGATTGTTATCTACTGAAGATAACATATATGTCAGTGTTAAGAGTGTTAAGGTTCAAGCAACAAGGACATGTAATATATCGATGCAAAGCTTATTTTGAGGAAAAGTTGCCTGTCCAATAATTCAAAAAGTGAAAATACTGATGTTACAAGCCATTTGTGGTGAACGGTGACATATTTTAAGATTGGGAGATTGCTCTCTACTGAAGATATATATTTCAATGTTAAGAGATTGTTATCTTCTGAAGATAGCATATTTTTCAATGTCCAGAGATTGTTATCTACTAAAGATAGCATATGTCAGTGTTAAGGTGGCTGTGTACTCTCAGACATGCATGTAGTAAAAGTGCAATAACTTTGTAATTATTCGCATAAAACATATAAAAGTATACATTTTTATGAAGGCAAGACATCAATAAATCTTAATATAAATACAGATTTGGGGTAAAAACAACAATTTTGAAGAAAATCACAAAAAAGTGAGTTTTGGCAATATTTGTTAGGTACATCATAACAAAAAACACTCTTTCCAAAATATTTTATTTTGTTTTTAGCTCAATCTTGAGGCTCCATTCCAAAAACGTTTTTTTTATTTTTTTGACATTGGCCTTATTTTTTGAGATATTGACCATATAAGGCATCAAAATGAACTTTTTAAAATTCAAAAACGCCTATTTGCACAAAATGATGCCCAAAATCGGAAATAGACCAAAATATAAAAAAATGAGAAAACTGTTTCTTGAGTCGATCATGCTTTTACGATGATCATATTTGCTTACCTATAGATGCTGTATTTATTGAGTTATCGTGTACCTAAATCGTCATTTTACCGAGAAAATGAACATTGAAATAATGGCCGTTGAAGTTTAAAGTGGTCACATTTTGCACTTTCATCGAATCTCACAGGAGAATGCGACAGTTTTCGTTTTTGAAACTTATATTACGTGAACATCGGGTAAATCCACAGCCCCTTGAGAAGTTTGAGCGAAATCCATTCATAACTTGATATTTAAATCGGGGAAAGAACTTGAAAAAACCCACATTTTATCAGCTAAAGCGGAGCCATTTGACCACTAGGTTTTTGTGAAATCAGTGCTTCCGTGGTGTTTCCATAAGATCGCGCGCGCATGCAAATAAGCGTCAGCGTGTCGTCAGCGTATTTGTGCGTTAACAAATTGCGCGATGACACGCAACGCGATGAGTTGTTATGGCGTGTACCTTGCTGGTACAACAAAGATTTTCTTTCCTTTTTCAATTTCAAACACGAGTGGAATAGTGAAATAAAATCCTTAAAATATTGCAGTTGGAGTTTACAAATCTGGATTTTCATTCCTTGTATTTATAAAAAACATAACAAGGTACAAACATATCATAAAAACTCAATTTTGAGAAAGAAACAATGGCTAGAGTACACAGCCGCGTTAAGAGAGATTGTTATCTACTGAAGATAGCATATGTCTCAATGTTAAGAGATTGTTATCCACTGAAGATAGCATATATTTCAATGTTTAGAGATTCTTATTTACTAAAGATAGCATATATGTGATGCGATCAAGCTAAATGAGTCCGATGTCGATCAAAATCATAATTCAGTTTTCAATTTCATTACATGAGCCATTCTCAGAGCTTTGTTTTACTAAAATCTCCATCATAATTAGACTCATGGTTCCAGAGATATCATCATTTTAGTGTCTTTCAGAACAATCAAATACAAAGGAAGTTGAATACTATTGTTGCCTATATCTCAAAATCAATATTTCCGACATCCGACTCATTTTGCTTGATCGCATCACATATGTTGGTGTTAAGAGAGATTGTTATCTACTGAAGATAGCATATATTTCAATGTTAAGTGATTGTTTACTGAAGATAGCATACATTTCAATGTTAAGAGATTGTTATCTACTGAAGATAGCATATTTCAATATCTAGAGATTGTTATCTACTGAAGATAGCATATATGTCAGTGTTAAGAGATTGTTTTTTGCTGATGATAGTATATATTTCAATGTATAGAGATTGTTATGTACTGAAGATATCATATATTTTAATGTTAAGAGATTGTTATCTTTCTGAAGACAGCATAATTATATTTCAATGTCAAGAGATTGATATCTACTGTTCCATTGAACCTCTCGACAACAATGAAAAAAAAACCAATAGAAAGGAAAGGATGTCCCAACTCTTATACTGATTTTTACTACCTTATTCAAGCAACAGGGACATGTAATGTATCAATGTGAAGCTTATTTTGAGGAAAAGTTGCCTGTCCAAATATTCAAAAAGTAGAAATGCTGATATACAAGCCATTTGTGGTGAATGGTGACATATTTTAAGATCGGGAGAATTCAATATTTAGAGATTGCTATCTACTGAAGATAACATTGTTATGCATTGAAGATACATCCTATTAAGGTTTTGACATTGTTATGACTTATATTCACATTTTTTGTGACATGCTAGGTGACTTTTTTATGTTTATTTATACAGATGTTACACAAGCAAAATATTTTGGACACCATTCATGAGTTTCTGCAAATCAGTATCAGAAGAGAGACGGTAAGAATTGCTATATTGGAAATAAATGATGCAAGCCCAAGAATTTACAATTTGAATGACCCTTTTGATAATAATACATGGCAAAATTGTTTTTAAACTGTTATAAAAGTGTTATCAACTGGTTTTTGTTTTCGATCAAAGTGTCGGGTTATGTAAAGGTCATACAAACGTTTTTAAAATGTTTGATATTTAAAAACACTGCAACAACATTTTAAAAATGTTGCAACAACATTTTATAAATGTTGTCAAAATTGTATTGTAGAATATATTTGGCAAACGTTTTTGCAAAATATTTTGTCAAGACTTAAATAACATTGCCTTAGAATGATTTGCAGTATGTTTTCAAAAATCAAAAATGTGTTTGAATGTTATTCAACAGTTTTATACCTTTGGAAAACCTCACATTTAAACTTTTTCTCTAAGACATTTGTGTTTACTGAATGCTGCGTATATACTTATACTTATCCCTATGTTATTATATCTTTTCTCTTTTTTCTTTGGATATTTTCAGTTGATGGATGAAGTTGGAGACTGGCTTTATGATGTGCAAACAACACTGGTAAATAACAGAAACTTCTTGTTTATAATACTTCTTGAGGGAGAAATTAGACAAATATTTGTACCCTTACTGAGATGTTGATAAAATATATAAGGACAAAGTGCACTGGGCAAGCAGAAAATAAGGTATTCCAGCATTTAAAGGGGCGATACCTTTTAAAGCCATCAGACCAGTTTTTTCAAAAACCTATTGGCTTGTTTTACTAAAAGATCTATTGAAATCTGCCATTCCCAGAAATTAACAATCGTCTGACTCTATACCGTAATCTGATGATCTAAATGAGCCAAATGATTTACAAGAAGTGCCTTTAAAAAGACAAATGATCATGTAATGCATAATCTCAAAATCACACTCTTACATGCCATAGGTTTTGTAGATTATATCCCAGTTAAATTCAGTAAAATTACTCATTCTTTTTGTTTACTTTTGTGCTAAAATATCTTCAATCGTTATTTCTTTTTGTTTTGCTTATGTTGCAGGAAAAGAATGTGTTAAGTGAAGAGGATATGAAGGATAAGATAAAAGAAGAAGTTGAGATGGAGAGAAATGCATAGTAAGATGATTAGGCAAAAAAAAAAAAGGTTTGTCTCAAAGCTCACAAGAAATTTAAAAACAAATGCGAAATGCGAGTTGGGTTTTTTTTGGTATTTTGAGAAAAAAGTTGATTTTTTCCCGACTTTTCGCCGAATTATTTTTTTTAAATAAAAAAATTTACGCATTTGTTTTTTGTCAAATCGTGGGATTTTACAAACGCGCGCGCAAGCTTTGAGACGAACCTTTTTTTTTGGGGGCCTTAGATGCAGGGGTAGCGTTTTAAGGGGTCTTGGGGTCCAGGACTCCTTGATTTGGCAGGTCCCCGTGATTTGGACCCCTTAATTTTGTACGTCTGTGTAGAATTAGATGCCTGGACCCCTTTATTTGCCAATTTGGACCCCCGGACTCAGCAGGTCACCGCCAACCCTGCTTAGATGACATATCACCAAGTCCCAATCTCTTAATACCACCATAATTCAAAATGCTGTATCTGCCCAGCTTGGTGTTAGCAGATATTGCCTTTTACGGGGGGAAAGCTGATTCAAAATATTTTCATCCCAAATCAAAATGGAGTTTACAATTAGGTGTAAAAAAGTCGTATTGCGCTATTCTGACCCACTAAAAATATGAGAATTGAGGGTCGCGATTGTTTTTTCATGTTTTATATTTAAATTCATATTTTTGGTATAAAATAAGCAAAATGTTTCCCCTACTTCAATACTCTACTAAACACATGTCAGTAACCAAGCAGTTGTCCAACTGACACAACAGCAAAATGCACTGACATGGACCATTTTCCCGGACCACATTCACAGCCCAGTAATTGGCATGTTATTCGCTCGGAAGGCGAGACCCCGGCATCTAACATGCTCACCATACCTCAACAAGACACAGATTATCTATGGCAATGGTCTGTTTCTCACTCTTTATCTACTACATAAATTGTTTTCACTCTCCAGCCAAGCTATGAATGATGGCAAACGAAGCATAAAGAAGACAAGTGACAAGTTTAGAGCACTTGGCCGTGAAATGTTTGATGTTATGAAGTCAATGGCTAAGGAGGACGAAGAAGGGTGAGCATCAAAGAAATTAAGAATTGGGACTTCCTGCAGGGTTGCTAAACATTTTCCTTATATGACTTTGGCAATTTCTTGTCCTTTAGGAAAAAAAAATTGGGAAATATTAAGACATTGGCGCCCGTGACTTCTGGTAATTTCATGTCCCGTAGAAGTAAGAGCAAAATTCAACAACTTTGATGATTTGACCGGCAATTTGGGCTGAAAATGTTTGGTAACTCTGAGTTCCATCTTTATAGGTATAGAGGGAAGTTTGGAAGCTGTGATTGTTGTATGCAATCTAAATTTTATGATTTGCATGTTGGCCATAGGCTTCAACATAAAAAGTCCGCAGGCAAATTCTGAGATATTTTCTTAAAATTTCAAGAGCTAGATCTCAAGAACCACTGCATCAATACTAGGCTTGTTTGTACTCATTCTAATGCATTTGAAATGTTGATTCCAAATATTGTCATGAAAATGTGAAATTCTGAAATATTTTGAATTTATAAAGAAATTTGAAACTTGTCGTCTGCAGTCTACACCCACGTGGAGAGGGTTAAATAAGTTTCTGTTGGCCATGAACTTTTGCAGTTTATATAAGCTAGGATTATAGAAAATAAAAAATAGAAAATAAACAAGTTGGATTAGTATACAATACGCATAATAGTCTAAAATGAAGACGGTAAAAAATAGAATATTCACGTCAGTATGGTCCACTTCGATTGACACATTTAGGATCACTTACAGCACAGCCCTAATATGGTGAAAGGTTGTATTTTATATTTACTTCACTAATAATTTGCTTTCTTTTGCCTTTGTGTATTAACTTTTCTATTTGACTCACTAGGAAAAAAGTTATAACTAGATAACTAGAGCTGTCATGTTAGTAGACAGGGTAGACAGGTTACAATAATACCTCAGGCGGGACCTCAGGTAGATGGAGGTTCATCATTTTGAAGTCTTTTGGTAGATATATGTTTTCTTATTTGTTACTAGCTATGGAACCATTTCTATGCAGAAGGTGCTTTATTAATGCTTATTATTATCATTATTATTATAATTATTACATTTAGGGAATTTGATGAAATGATAGGTGGAGAAGTTGCACCATCTCCTGGTGATGTGATTGCAAAACGTATGCTTAACTTGGAGGCCAAAGTTCAGCGTAAAGAGGAGCCTTTGAATGGTAGGTCAAAGGGCAAAAGTCAATTGGTTCAAGGAAGAGACTTTAGGGGCAATTTTGATGTGAATTAGAAAAAATAACAGTATCAACTTAATTTTATATACGGTGCGCCATCGGATATCACATTACCGGTGCAGCCGGTCAATGTGTGAAACTGCAGTACTATTGTATCCAGTCACTGTGTAAAAATGGTCAAGCTTTCGTCAGATGTGGCTCTGACGAAAGCTTGACCAATATAAAATTCAGTTGTTATGGAATCCTACCATGAAAGCCTATCTACTTAAATAACAGTTTGTTTTACTTTAGAAAGGACCTATATAAAGTTGTTGGACCGAAGCTTGATCCTAAGAAAACTGTACATGAAATACTTGGATAAAGTACAATGACACACATCCCCACACACACCACCCACCGGCCCGATTTAAAAAAGATTTAGAACATTTTCAAAATTAATCGAGTGTGGCACAGGGGTGTAAAGGCCCAATTGAAGCCATATTTGGACCAATTTTCACTGTTATTATTGCTTTAAGCATAAAGTGCATGAGTGTTCAAAACATAAGTGCATGATGCAGTCATGTCTACAGTAGAATTCATCTCGACCTTTGCAGGACTTAAACCCCATTAAAAGCTATTAAACCAAGATAACACTCATTGAAACAGCTCAACTGATTAAAATCGGATCTTCTCTGGTTGTGCACATGTGTCTGTTTTCATGTGCGATATCAGTTCGGGGGCACTGCTAATTCAAAGACGTCTCTGATATCAAAGACTCTTCAGTGCCGAGTCACCTGACAGTATCATAATTCAAAGACGTCTCATAAATCACATACTCCCTAGTCTCAAAACCCAGCCGCAAACAATATTGTGAACGTGAACTGGCGCAACGGGAATAATTTTGCAAGTAGGCCTAATCAGCATGATCAGGGTTGTAGCTAGCCCAAATGCCTGCTAGCTCCTGCTAATTTTACTATCCAATTTATGAATTAAATCGCGGGCTCGGGATACACTCTTTCTAGTGAACGTGAGAAATCGGAGAATGCTAAAAAAAATGTTGCTCTTTTTCATAACTTTGAGCTTAAATGCTGCAGAATAACTTTGCTCCCTCGACGACATTTTGCAGACTTTCAATTCTCCGGAGTCCGGACACATCAAAACTCAACACGTGGTGATGAATGCACTAAACTTTTACAATAATATTTCATAGAGTACTCATACTTGAACTGCAACATTATAGGGGGGAGTAGAAAATTAATTGTTCAGGCCCGACTCATGGAAATAATTTCAACCAATACCAAGAAGAAACTAGAAACATTTTTTGTCACTGTTTCATTAAAACATTTTTATTTCTTAAAATTATTATCATCGTTATTAGGCTACTAGAATTACTAGGCGTTTCCAGAATCCGGGACCGTTGGGGGCTGAACTACACACAATTTCAAAAGGATGAACATCGGCGCAGCAGCCCCGCTAGGGGTGTCTGAGTGGCGATGTGCCTCCCCCTCAATTAGTCATTTTTTCAATGTGAAAGCCCCAATGGAGCCATTTGGTGTTACATGTTTATTGGTTATTTTCGAGACATATATTTTTTACAGATTTCCAACTGAGCATGAATTTTAGTTTTAGGCCTAGGCCTATATGAACACTCGTGCTCAATAATTCCTCCAATTCAGCCTAAGTTTAGGCTTTTCTGTTTTGACGCAAGGGGTGCTTGAGGGGGATGTGCTATAATAGGCCTATAGTCATTATATTTATGAAATATAGGCCTATAATTCCTAACAAATTTCCTGCGGACCTGACTTCTGCATGGGTATGAACCTGCTCAATTAGGCCTATATGGATACTTGCAAGTTAGCCTTTTCTTTTTTGACGGAGAAGGGTGCCTGAGGGGGATATGCTCCTTCAGAAGTTGGATAATTATTTTAAAAAGTTATGAAAGGCACAATAAAGTCATTTGGTGTAAAAGTTTACACTTATTATTCGCATTATTTTGGGCATAACAGATTTCAACGGACCCGACTTGTGAGGGGGATATTATCCTCAAACTAAAAGCCAATTGGTGCATCATTTTGCATTAGGCCCCTATTATTAACTTATTTTTCCGACCATCATCATAAGCATAGCCTATAGGCCATATAACCATGTCATGATAATGCATAATATGTATTTTAGAACGGATTTCCAGTGATGCGCAATGACTCAGAACGTACTCTTCCTCGTTTCTTCTTGTTTTCTTCCTTGTTTTCTTTCCACTTTTCCCCCTTTCGTTTGCCTAAAAATCCCCGGATATTGAAATGAGCCTGGGTGGCTGTGGCAAAACAAAATTTTCAACCCAGTTTTGCTAATATTTTGTCCTGATTTTTGTAACATTTTCGTCCCGGTATTGGCAATTATTTTATATGTTTTCAGTTGTCGGGATATTTCTTTCAATTTTTGGAAAATCAGACCGAAAAAGTAGACCTTTTCCTTTTCCCTCCCTTTTCTGCCCTTCAATTTTTTAGGGGGCACTATACTGCCCCACTGGATATGCCCAGGCCCGTACGCAGAGTGGGCCGTGCGGTGGGGCAAAAGTCCCCCAAAAAATCCTAATTTGCGACCATAGCGAGCAAAAAAAATATGTTTTTTATGCTTTTTTATTCAAAAAAAGGTCCAAAGTTTGTGAAAAAGGTCCACTTTTTACAAAACCGCCCCCTGGAAAAAAAAGAACCACTTTTTCAAAATCAGCACCCCCCTCCCCCCCAAAAAAACGGGCCTGGCTATGCCACTGCTCTGTCCCTCCCCTCCCCCTCCCCTCTCTCTTTCTCTCTCTGTCTCCCTCATTTTTTTTTTTTTGACCCGGGGCTGCAGGCCCCAAAGCCCCACTCCCTGGGCAGTGGGCACGCGCCTGGTTTACCGTAATTTGTTGATCTATTTTGAGCCACCTAATCATAACATAACCCTACCCCTATCAAGAAAATACAAGTGTCCATATTTCTCGAATTCATCCCATGCACGTGTGCAAGAGTCAGGCCACGAGGTTAGACCTGAACGTTTCCGTGAGGGGCCTACCATTTTCAAGTCATTTTTGAATATATTTTTGAAAAGGTGCCATACAATGCGTGCCAAAAATCGCTCCCTCCCCTCGTTGACTGGCCAAAAATTCATTGTTCCCTGCTTTTTTTGCCTTGCCAAAATATTCACTCCCCATGACTTGGGATTTTTGTTACTTCAAAGCGTTGGATTTGGGCCATAAATGGCTCGATTTTGCCAATCTAAGTGTTTTCTGGGACCATTTGTCAGAATTTGCACAGATAGATATGATGTTTGCACCGGCAGATATTTGCTAAACATAGGAAAGCATATTCCGATACAGTCACCTTCGTTCCGATGTGCTGCATCTAGTGCCGAACTGTAAAAAAAGCACGACGTGTGTGATATCACAGACCCCCTAATGCGAAATCACTGACCCGTCTTTGATATCAGAGGCGTCTTTGAATTAGCAGTGCCCCTGAACTGATATCGCAATAAAGCTGGTATTATAGCTTCAGTTGGGTAACCGATTATAAAGGAAACGAAAGGAAACAATGGTATGTGTACCTTTGTTCACGAAATGAGACAATAGCCTGCTTTTTGTAAACCAGCATTCTTGAAAATGAGCAACATAATGATTGTTGACTTAACACGGTTTGGAAATAATTTCTTCATATTTTTGGTGTTATCTGTCGTTTACATATCCTTCCTAAAACACAAAAGTGCGACCCTCTCCAAACACCTAAATTAGCTAAAAATTTAGGACATGTTACAAAACTATATTGTCTAGAATTTTAGAAGAGTACTTTTAATATTGGCCGGTTATTTTTCACACAGCGACGTTAACTAGGCAATGTACTATTACCTATAACATTAACTAAAACACCAAAGTACGAATATTTCCAAACATCTAAATTAGCTAAAATTTAGGACATGTTAAAAACTATATTTTCTAGAACTTTAGAAGAGTACTTTTAATATTGGCCGGTTATTTTTCACACAGCGACGTTAACTAGTCATATCCCCATACTTTTAACGAGGGCTATTTGTAGAGGTCACGCGTCAATGGGAAAGAGCACTGTGTATTGTGTATAGGAAAACGGACAGTAACTGCAGTATGGAAGACGGCCACTTGATTTTTCATTTGTAGGGGTGTCTGAAGGGATGTTGTAAAATGAAAGCCCATTTGCAGCTATATGGTGGACCCATTATAAATTCTAGTTGGAAAAAAATGGAGGGCCAATTGAGCAATTCGTGGACCATTATTCACTGTTATTGCTTATTAATCATAAAAGTGTACGGGTGACCAAACAAAACAACCACTTGTTTATCCATACAGTACCTGGGAAGCCATTTAGTAGACAGTATTGTGCACTATTATTGTTATTATTGCTTTTTACAAACAGTTTCTGGTGTTCAAAGCAAAAAGTGTCAGTGCAAGGGGATTGATATAATGATGTATATTGAAGGGGTGCTTTTATTTGTGTCTTTCCATTTCAGATAGTGCCTTGATGGCTGAGTTAGCCAATTGGAAATCAGCAGCAGTAGAAGTAAAGAAAGCGCTGGATGATGCATTCAGGATGGCTAGGACAAACATTGATAGAAATGGTAACTTGATCTGATATCCCAGCAAACACACAACATTGCAACGTTTTACAGAAAAGATTTAATGTCTGGTTATATAAAGGGTATAAAGCATTTTAATAACATTCATAAAACATTTTTGAAAACATGATGCAAAACATTCTAACAGAATGTCATTCAGCTGTTGATAAAATATTTTGTAAAAAATGTTTGCCCAAAATATTTTACAGTAACATTTTAAAAACATATTCATGATCTTTATATAACCTAACATTTAAATGTTATTAAAATGTGTCTTCAAATAACAATTGTGTTTAAAGACCTTGATTTCAAAATCTAAATTCACTTAACTCTAACTTCTTTTGTTTAATGTCTGTAATGTTAAGTTGACCTTCAGGGTTGGTATATGTTTACTACATTTATGTTTTGAACATAACATTTTCCATGCAAATGGTAGATGTAGGCCTGAGAAGAGGTTTGTTGTGTGCTCACAGCACAACCCAGGTAAAGTTTCATTACCCTACATAAAAGAGACCAACAGCATAATTTTACAGTGAGGTAAAAAAAGACACATTATGATAACACGACCCATCCATATACCAAAATTGGCCAAGAAAAAAGGGTCATTTGTATACCAAAAGGCACATCCCAGATGGACATTTGTACACAAGGCTGTGTACTCATTTTCTACAAAACAGTGAAAGCTTACAAGAGAGTTTAACAATATAATTATGGCACCCATGTTTTGTTTTTCCTCTTGTAGGTATTAAAGCAGCCATGAAACAGTTTGCATTTATGTTGGCAGCTGTAGATAGACGTAATCAAGAAAATATGCAACTGTCCCAGGAAATTCTTGAAGTTGAGGTAAATGAAATAAAACATTCACATACACTTTGATGGTTCACACTGGTTTCAAATTACTGGGGGTTTGATATGAATAGGTATACCTCCAATGGGTAGAAACTTTGACCTAAATCCAAGGCTTGACATAAGAGCATCTGCACCAGGAGACACTATATCAAAGAAAGTGTCTCCTGGACAAAGTTGAAAACATGTGCCAATTTAGTTACTTCCATGACTATATTCCAATTTGTTCCGTCTGATACCTGCATCTGGTTTTCTGCTTGTCACTGCCCAAACTGTGGGCCCATTTAAGGTTTTGTCCCTGGCAATCCACTCATTTTTTCTTAATTTTATTCAGGTCTTTCTAATATGGGATGGTTCTAGTTTTTTACACCTGTTTATCGTAGCCTATTCGCTGGTCTTTTGATATGTTTTTTTTAAACTTTTATTTTTATATTTCAATATTTTGTTGTGTAATAATTCTAGTTATACCTTTATGTACCAGAGTCAAAAGCATGAACAGCTCCTGTAAAATATCAAGTCAGCAGCCAATTTCTCTCAAATTTACCCCAACATAATGTCATGCAGATGAACATCATTAACGAACATTGTTACTGCACAGTTGACTGCTAGTGAACTTTGCAGTATAAAGATGTATGCACATGGTGTAAGGTTAAAATTTGTGAAGGAATTCTTGATTTACCAAAAAAACTAACCAGCACTTTTATACAATTCAATTACATTCACCCTATTAAACTATTGAATATGATAGTCTTTAATGATCCATGTTTATTATGTATCGTAGGTCAAGGTGAACCATTTGCAGAAATCGAATGAGAAAACAGAGATGCAATTGGACAAGAAAACAAAAAAACTGGAAGCACTTGAAGCCCATGTCCAGAAACTGAATGCGAAAATGGTAAGCACAGATCAATTTATGTAAGTTATTAAATGATTGAAGTATAAAACTTTTGATCCAGACACAAGAAAGTTATTCCTACCTCTCGGAATCAGTGAGACCGAGACCAAGGGGTTGACAGTGATTAGCCGATTCTCCAAATTTGGCCAAATTTGCACGCTACTGGTATGCTATACAGAAGTTGCGGGAATCACAAATTTGGTACCAGCATGGGCGTCGCCATCTTGGGAAAAGGGCGACTCGACGGTCGCCAGCACCCCCGAACGCGCCCATCAGCTGCTCCCAGCACCATGACTACGCGTAACAGTACGGGTTCCCAATTGTCAATCATCAAGGGTCAATCACCTCGAGCTTGACAACGATATCTGAATAGACTATTGCGAAGTCTTACGTGTAGGGACGGAGTGTAGATTTCGGTGTGTGCCGGATCCTGAAAAAATAATGTATAAATCTTGGTCTGGAGAGTGGGATTGTTGGTCGATTTGATATATTTAATAAATTAAGTTAATGGATGCGCTAAAAATATTATTAAAAGTATTAAAACAGCTATTCAACATTTGAAAAAATACGCTGTTGCAGGCTTGAAAAGGTCTAACCTTGGTTGCAGCAAGCCGTGATTTTCACGGGTAATTTTATTTCTTGAACGTGGAGCACGGGCGCGATGCAGCCAGTAGAAATCGCGGTAGTGTTCCAGGCCTACGCGATGGCAGGGTAATGGCGGCATCCATAGTTTTATTACATTTATCTTCGAGTGACGCTTCCCAATCTTTATTTATTCCCTGCCGAGACTGTGATGTTGTGACCGCTTTGACCTTAGACTTGATCACAGTCTCATAGATTCCTAAAAATTATTATTCATTACACTATCATACCCCTCTAAGTTTTCAGCCATTCTAATTGACAGCTTTAGTTCCAAAAGAAGTATTTCCTTGCAATAACCAGTTTACCAGTTTGTTAAACAGCCAATGGCAATATATAATGTATAATCCAGATGGGGAATATGTTACATCAGATGACCATGTTTATTCCAGCTTCCAAGAAAGTGACATTCATCTGAGGCAAATTGGTAATCAAATGTTGACAGTTGGTAACAGGTGTCATGCCGGAAGCCTTTTTGGTCATAGTATAGTTGACTGAGTTATTACCCACCTTTTCAGCTAAAATGTTATTAAAATTAACGGACTGATTTGACTGAATAAATTTCTTTTGCACAAAATCCGAATTTTACTCACGATTGACCTTTTAGTCTATCATGATTGATATACATCTTCAGAATGATGATGGTTGCTCCTCACTTCCGGTTTGCTGGATCCCGACTTTAGATGGCATATTTTTATCAGTCAGGAGTGGCTTGTATATGCAACTTAAGAAGTGGGCTCCTTTGTCCCTATTCATGACGTGGGGTCCTCTTCTCCTGATGGATTCTCTGATGTGTCTAGAGTTTGCATTGTCCCAGTTAGTGACATGATTTTGTTGAACAGCATAATCTGCTATGATCGGTTTTGACTGTCCACTTAGCGTTTGTTTGCGAGTTTGACAAGTGTTGTTTTGCCAATTAAGTCTTGGACTCTTTAATAGCTGTTTCTTTCTGGTGTTCATTTATTAGACAAATCCAGAATTTGCGACCAGTTTAACCTACATAGTAATGGTTACAGTTGGTGCACAGAATTTTGTATACCATCAACCATCATCATTATGAATTGTCTATCAACCTTGATAGGCAGAACCATCAATCGTGAGTACAATTCTGGTTTTGTGCTAAAGAAAGTGACTAAAATGTTAGTAATTGGGACTTAAAGTCCATTTACTAACATTTTAGCTGAAAAGGTGGGTAATTACTCAGTCAACTATTTTATAATACTATGACCAAAAAAGCTTCCAGCATGACTGGACCTGTTACCAACTGTCACCATTCAATATATTCAGTCCGTTTACCTACAAACCTGATGAATTAATATATGCAGTGATTTTAAGGACTGATTAAGGAGTCTGTAGTGAAATAAATTTTGAATATACTGTGCACAGAAAGTATCTGAACACTTGAAAAAAATTCATAATTTTAAAACTAAACCATATTTGGGTAAATTTATAATAGACTAGCGGGACACCCGCGCTACACGCGGGTCCCCGCTAGGTGAGTAAATGGGAGCGTTCACTAAAGCGGGAGGAATTACTGAACAGGTAGAATCATTGAAAAGGTAAATTTCATTTATCTGAGTCTGACCCTCGTTAAGCCTATAAGTTTCCATTTTAGCTTCTTTCTTTCTTTTTAGTTTCTTCTACATGGGCCAATTTTGTTCCATTTTTTAAAAACATTTTGCTGCTAAGCTTGCAAATTTCCGTTACCATGTTTTTTATTTACTCAATCCCGTTCCCATTATTTTTTAAATCTGTCCTTTCTTACATTTCCTGTTGACTTCATTTTTTATTTGCTGCTTAGCTTGTGATTTCCCGTTTTCATGTTATTTATTTAGTTCTGTCCTCAGTTTAATAGTTTTTTTTATTTAAATCATCTAATTTTATTAGATTTTATTATTCTTTCCTTCTTTAGCCTATTTTATTCCCGTTTTCATTTTCTTACTGTGACTAACTATAGGCTAACCCACATACTCGTAGGCCTACCTGTTTGTCCTCATTTTGTTTTCTTTTTTAATTACAGTAGGCCTACCTCTTCATGTTGTTTGTACTTTTTAACACACATCTTTTCCCGTATTTATTACGCCTCACGGTCGATTCGTTCACCGTATTATCATTCATTCTTGCGACTCTCGCGTTTACGCGCGACATGGCGTAGTGTGCTGCGTTACCAGCACGCTATCGCTGCGCTTCTGCGAATGCTTGAGCATTAGATACGCCCGCACGACACGCACGGGCTAGCTTGACAACTGACTCCCTTTTTTGTTTACCCAGCATAGCAACGTACCACATTTTCACTGATTTTGAGGCCAATTCTTGACCGTTTTCAACCAAATAAAGTTTAAACACGTTGCCGTATATTCATCGATCTTTTTGGCGACATTTGGATCAAAACTGACGGAGCCTTTATACATGATACATAGATAGATAGATACAACATTTCCCTATTTATAGTAAGATGCATTATCTCATCCTGCACATTTTGACAGTGTATTGAATCCAATGCAACCTCTAGAAGCAAAGTTACTAGTATTTGAATGGACAAAGGCCCAATTTTAAATGTGACACTTTGGTCTATACAAAGGCATCTATAAAAAAATTAATTTACATAAATATGGTTTAGTTTTAAGATTATGATTTTTCCAAAGTGTTCATATACTTCTTGTGTGCAGTATGATACTAGAAATACTGGTATACTATGAAGCATGATTATGTTTTCATATAATGAAATCTTCACAGATTACAGGCAACCATCAATTTAGCTGTATTTTTTTTTATTACTCATTATTTTTTTTGCTATCCGCAGGCTGCTTTAAACAAGTCTCTGTTATTATTTTTTTTGCTATCCGCAGATTGTCTTAAACAAGTCTCTGTCATTTATTTGTCTTGCTATTCACAGGCTGCCTTAAACAAGTCTCTGTCATTTATTTGTCTTGCTATTCACAGGCTGCCTTAAACAAGTCTCTGTCATTTATTTGTCTTGCTATTCACAGGCTGCCTTAAACAAGTCTCTGTTATTATTTGTCTCGCTATTCACAGGCTGCCTTAAACAAGTCTCTGTCATTTATTTGTCTTGCTATTCACAGGCTGCCTTAAACAAGTCTCTGTCATTTATTTGTCTTGCTATTCACAGGCTGCTTTAAACAAGTCTCTGTTATTATTTTTTTTGCTATCGGCAGATTGTCTTAAACAAGTCTCTGTCATTTATTTGTCTTGCTATTCACAGGCTGCCTTAAACAAGTCTCTGTCATTTATTTGTCTTGCTATTAACAGGCTGCCTTAAACAAGTCTCTGTCATTTATTTGTCTTGCTATTCACAGGCTGCCTTAAACAAGTCTCTGTCATTTATTTGTCTTGCTATTCACAGGCTGCCTTAAACAAGTCTCTGTTATTATTTTTTTTGCTTTCCGCAGATTGTCTTAAACAAGTCTCTGTCATTTATTTGTCTTGCTATTCACAGGCTGCCTTAAACAAGTCTCTGTTATTATTTGTCTCGCTATTCACAGGCTGCCTTAAACAAGTCTCTGTCATTTATTTGTCTTGCTATTCACAGGCTGCCTTAAACAAGTCTCTGTCATTTATTTGTCTTGCTATTCACAGGCTGCCTTAAACAAGTCTCTGAAAGAGGCTCATGAACAAGTTAAAAAGGCTAGCAGTAAACAAAACGCTGCCGCTTTAGAAGCAGCTGTCAAAGCTGGATCTGCAGCAACTAAAGCATTGGAAGAAGAAAAAGGTAAAAGTCAACAAAAAATATCAATTAATCAATAATAATTTGATCTTTAGCTGCATCTGTCATTTTATCATGGGGACTTAAGTTGAGATTGCCCAGTACCGACTGTAAACTCAGGTAGTGCAGTGGTTAGACTCTGGACTGGTAATCCAACAACCGGCACGGTATTCAATCTCCTCTGGACCGCTAATACAGCGACCAGGTTGCAATCCCCGCTGAGTCCTGATTTTTTTCTCTCTAAAAATTTTCATATGTCAGTTTGCTCAGCCCCAAACACATAAGTTAAATCATAATTTCTTGGGCTTGCATTGTTTATTTCCAATCCTCACATATATTAATTTGTGTCTCACATGCTAGAGTGAAGCATATAGGCTGCTCCTTCTTCATTATTTCTGCCATTTTAAGATAAAATGAGTCTTAAAGACACATTCAATGATTTGTGAGAGTGCATGGGTGACTGACATTATTTTAGGATGTCCTTTTTTTTTTACTTCACGATGCTGTGCATTCATAAGTGACATGACCTCCTCAATTGGTTTCACGCTTATTTAACAGGGGGAAGCAGAGGGTTGTTATTGATGGGCTTAATTCCGATTGGCTTCCAGTTGTTTCAGGGGTGCCCCAAGGTTCAATATTGGGGCCTATGCTTTTTCTTTTATACATGCATTAATGACATGCCCAGTGTTGCCCAGAATTCTTTTTTAGCTTTGTTTGCAGATAAAATGTTATAAAAACATCTCTGATGTCTCTGATTGTCACATGCTCCAAAGTGATATTAAGGGGGCACACAGGATCACTCAAAGTCGGGTATTTTAGACATTGTTTTGTATTGTATCTTTAAAAGTAATGATGATAAGTATATAAAAGTATACATTTTCAGAAAGGAAATAACACAAGGAATCCAACTAGCACGGCAGATTTCTGCAAAATTGAGCAGTTTTTGAGAAAAGCGCCAAAATTGATTTTCCATGCCAATCTTTTTAGGTCCGCCATAACAACTTACCTAAATTTCAAAATTGATGAAAATTGCATATTTGTGTTCTTAAGACACAGATCTAGAAAGTGTTTTCTTAAATTTTGAATTTTTCCTTCGTTTAAAAATATGGGTCAAAAAGGATTAAAATTTGACTTTTTTTCAATTTTGACCAAAATTTGGGATATTTTAAGGTATATTTTCAAAACGAAGAAAAAATTCAAAAATTTGAGGAAACACTTTCTAGATTTGTGTCTTTAGAACACAAATATCTTATTTTTGTCAATTTTGATATTTAGGTAAGTTGTTATGGCGGACCAAAAAAAAAATTGGCATGGAAAATCAATTTTGGCGCTTCTCAAAATCTGCTCATTTTTGCAGAAATCTGCTGCATAGTTGGATTCCTTGCATCATTTTCTGAAAATGTGTACTTTTATGTACTTATCTTCATTACTTTAAAGATACAATACAAAACAATGTCTAAAAATTTCCACTTTGAGTGATCCTGTGTGCCACCTTAATGCATTATTTAATTGGAGCAAAACATGGGATCTCCATTTTCACCCCTCTAAATGCCAGATCATATCAATCACCAGACGTAGGAATGCAATTAATCATGCTTATAAAATGAATGGTGCCGTTCTAGACCGTGTTAGTTCCATCAAAGATCTTGCTTTTGATATTTCCTCATCTTTCACTTGCGATGATCACATTACAGGGTTGTTAAAAAGTGTACCAAAAACTTGGTATGATTAAACGCACCATTGGCTTCAATGCCCTAATAAAGTATCCAGGACTTTGTACTCGGCCTTGGTTCGTAGTGATTTGGAATATTGCAGACCCCTCTGGAGTGGTATCTCAAAGCGCAACATCTCTATTTGTAATTTTCCAAATTGCAGGCAAACGTAACTTAACCTGCATTCCCCCCCTCTAATTTATTTTTCCTTCCCTTCTTTTTTGGATTTGGTGGGCGGTCTTAGAGGTGCTTGGCACCTGTTCGCTCCAGCCATTCACTGGACTTTTAAAAATAAATTTTGTTCCTTTCATGATATTGTGTAATTTTTGATGTATCTTATGTGCAATATTATATTTTTTTTTGTAATTCTGTGCCAGTGATAAAGTGATAAAGTGTAATAAATAAAATAAATAAATACCAAATAAAAGTTGCAACAATTGTGTACAAATGGTAGGATCATATTGATGTTTCATCAGCTCTTTCTACCTTGAAGTATGTTGATCTAATACCAGGTTTGGACTATGTTGTGTTAATATTAATGTGTTTTGGAATCTCTAAATTTTGGAGATAAAAAGTTACAACCTAAATCATATAGTAATTACTAAAAAAAAAAAAAAAAGGTAAGCTTATGATTGTGATCCCACCACCTGAGGATCTTGGAAGGCACTATTATTATTAAATGGGCTATTCCAAGCATCATTCTGCAATGCAAATTTTGCATAATTATGCAAATTACTGGAAATTAGGGTTGTTTGGAAAAGTTTCTCCTTCCAGAATGATTCACTTACCCAAAATAGTTTCCATTATGCTATTCACCTACCTATTTGACTGCTGCATTAAAAAGAAATTCATATGCAAACTTCACGGTACGGAATGATGCGCTTGGAATTGCCCAAATCACAATGATCAGTTAATGTCACATACAAAAATCATGATTCCCCATAAGCATTGAAAATGTTTGCATATAGGGTCTCTATAAAACAAAATTTTGTGTCAATCAAGCTGTGCACCCATGTTAAATACCGTAAAACCCGTCTACAAGCATATATAGTGTTTTTTATAAAACCTTAATTAATTCGAAGCAAGCGTTAATATACCAATACACTAGATCGGTCTTAAAACAATACTTGTTTGTATATGCTTGGATCCATAATTTATTTGCTCAAACTCCATAATGGCGACTGGATTAATGTAGCTTTCATCAGAAGCACACTATATGCTTGTAGACGGGGTTTACGGTATTGTAGCATCTGTGTGACCCGAATGACAGCCACCCCCACCCGCCCCATTTAAAGCCAATAAAACACATAAAATGTAAGATTTTGGTATCTGTTGAAAGCTCATATGTCTCTTGTATAATAGTTATAATTCCACATTCAACAAATTTTAGGCCTGAAATGTGTTTTCTTTTAGGCCTGTAATGTGTTTCGTTTTATAAGCAGAATGTGCAATGTGTGTCTTTTACCTTTACACAAAATGATATTCATTTATTCTGTGATGATTGTTTTTTATTATTATAATGATATAGCAAAACTTTTGGAAGAGTTGAAGGTTGCAAATGCCCAACATGCAGAAAAAGAAGCTGAATTACTGATGCAGATAGAGCAAGTCAAGGAGATAGCCGACGATTCGCAGGTCAGTAGCCAACTAAAGTCTTCATGCTGCTTCTATATAATGTTGTTTGCTGTTTTTGATACAAAATCATATTTATAATGGTCAGTTTAATATATTCAAATGATTGGGAATCAACAATAGAGGATGTAATTTTAAACACATCAAGGCATAAATATTGAAACCACGTGGAATTCTGCAGGTGATGAAAATTGAGCAAACTAAAGGTGTTTGTGACTAAAATTATATATTTTTAAATATGACCAATAAGATTGTACAATTTCTTTGTACTTAATTATTTTCTACAATATGATTAAGTTAATAACTTCTTAACCCATATGCAATACTGCTTTTCTAGTGCCCTTGATTGGTTAATTACATGATACAAATAGTCTTAGTAACCAATCTTAGGACTTTTAGATATCTGAGGAATTTTAAGCTTAAATCCCTCCAACCCTACTGACTCTTTGTCCCATATCTCTGATTGGCTCATTTCGTAATATAGTCCTCTTTGTAACCAATCAAGAGAGCTCTTAGAGGCTGATAATTTGGTTGGTAGTGGGTTTAGAAGGCTGATTCTTAAGTAATGAAAGTGTAATCATATTGTAGCATAATTCAATGAAAAGAATTGAATCAGACAAAAAGATCAATATTGGCTCATGTTTGTCACTTGTTTTGGTGAAATTTGCCTTGAAAATAAAAATTGCTTGAAAAAATGAAAGAATCAAAGAAGAGAAAATTGCACTTGGAAAGACAAATTTTTCAAGGCTTCATAATGGACTTTTTAAAATCATGCGATTGCTTCACAGAGTATTAAAATGTTATTTCATTTCTTTTGCTTCAAATCACATAATTTATACCAGGATACATCGGAAAAACTGAACCGTGTTGTTGAGAACCTGCAAATGCAGCTGGCTGATGCTATGGGTGAGTTTGACATTGCTTGTCTATTTTAAGGTTTTAGTGGGTATAATGATAAAATATGTCGACTCTATATATAAACACCTCAAAAGAAATAAGTCCCCCTCTGAACATGTCGTCATAACATCGTAAGATTTCGTTTTGTACCAACAAAACTAACTTTGAAATAATTATATGACTGTTTACTAAGTGCTGTGTGAAAATGAGAGATTTCCATGACTTCAGGGCTGAATGAGCCTAAATTGAAGACAAAAAGTGCCCTTTCCAAAAGTCACAAAGTAGGCCTATGCTTGTTAACTTCAAGGTGTATTGGGACAAGGAAAGGAACTGACCATCTTACAACTCACTGTGCTGAAATCTGCACCAAGGGGATTTGCATGGCTGAATGATTAAGAATCGACACACATTACAGTAAATGTTCACTTAGTGAGGATTTTAAACTGCACTCAAACACATGGGGTTTTCCATTAGTAACAAGCCATGAATCAACTTTTGTGACAAGCATAGACCTACTTTGTGACTTTGGAAAAGGGCAGTTTTTGCCTTCAATTTAGGCTCATGCAGCACTGAAGTCATGGAAATCTCTCATTTTCACACAGCACTTAGTAAACAGTCATATAATTATTTCAAAGTTAGTTTTGTTGGTACAAAATGAAACCTTACGATGTTATGACGACATGTTCAGAGGGGGACTTATTTCTTTTGAGGTGTTTATATATATATGTGTGTCCACACCTATGATGATCAGAGGTAGTGTAATGACCAAGTTCCAGACTGCATGGTCTGCCAAACATTTTACTCACTTTCCCCTCTTTTGGCTCTTCCCAAGGAAATTGCTGACATGACCAAGTTGACCGACCAGCGAGACCACTACAGCACCCAGTATTGACTCCTTCAGGCAGAGACAGAGGCATAAGATCATCCTGCCACAAACATATTTTTCAGTTTTTAGCTATTATTTTGTAGCAGTATTATTATGATTGATTCAAAATATTATTTGTATGATCCTATGACCATTATTCCATCATAGTTGGCAAATGCTCAAGTTAAAAAATGAAACTGCTGACTCATCCAATCAGATGCAGATCCAGTAGTCATAGAAAGTGATTCAAATCCTGACTCCAACTTAAACCCTAATGCTAAGCTGTATCTAACTAACTGTGTGTGTTATGTTGTTGCACATTTACAGATAAAATTGATGAATATGAGAATCGTCTTGAAATAAGCAGCACACAAAACAAGGCTAAGCAATCTAGGCAGGAATCCATGAGAGACCAGTATGTGGAACGAATCAAGGATTACAAGAAGGAGGTATTTTATGAAAACAATATTTTTACATTTTTTATGCTACAGTAAATAAGGATCATGTTATCAGGGTGCAACACTAATTCAGTGTCCATGTAGAAACACACACTAATTCAGTGTCCATGTAGAAACACACACTAATTCAGTGTCCATGTAGAAACACACGCTAATTCCATACCATTTCTGACTTCCCTGCAATACACAGCACAATAAATTTAATTCCAAATTAAAGCTTTGTTTCTTTAGATTGCAACACTTTTATTGGCATATAGGTCTATAGGATTGATCACCTGATTTTGTCACAATTTCAAGGTGCAATAAAAACCTGTAAAAAATCAACAAAATTCATTTCTCAGATTTGAGAACCAGACATGCTCAACTTTGCCACAGAATAACTTTGTGGAGATTAAATGTTGAAGTTTTTTCTTCATGATATACAAGTTAAAGACTTCAATTTTTAATTTGGACCTATATCAAGGGGATAAAAGGCAATAAATTAGATGGATTTTATTCTCACATGAAGTGTGGAGTGATTTATACTAGACATTTTAATTGAATGAACACAGCTTTCAACAGCTGTACATGATCCAACCACGATCATATATCGCATATTTCAAACTACAACACGAATGCACAACCTTGGATACAATATTTAAAATACTAACCAATCATGAGTGTGTTGGCATGGTTGGATTCACTTCCACATTAGGGATGCATGCACAGGCGCACACACTGGCGCACAGTGTCGACGCCCTATACGATAAATATAAATTTAATACTCCATTGGTGAGCTGACGGGCGAGTGGTATTTCACCGAGCATAAGAAAAGGAGTTCTATCTGATTGGCTAGCAATCGATCGCTTAGGTCGCTTAGTAGTCAACTACAAACTCAAAACTGAGCAACGTATTCAATTCGATTGAAATCGATATTCTATTATTGGCGTGGAGCCAAATTGACCAATCATGATCATGTTAGAGTTTCATTCATTACTCGGAGGTAAAACTGACCAATCAAGTACGACTTACTCATTACGTGAAGCGACTTTATTCATTAAGACTTTGCCAGACGTGCATCACGTAGTTGCAAGATATCCTCGGTCACGAAAAATAAAATTAAAAAAGTAGTTTATGAAAAGTACGAACTGACTTATTATTAAGATGGACATGCACTCATAAGAAACTCATACAGTATTGTACATAACTATATAGCTAGGCAGAGTGGTGGTAAACTATGCACACAGTTCTGCGATCTGCAGTGTATCGCGGGGAGATAATTTGTATAACTTGCGCGGTGTCCCTGCGAATTCGACCTTCAGCAAACTGCAAACCAGTTCGGATTTACTTTATATACTAGTAGTAGGCCATACATACTGTAGTTACTGTCCGTTTTCCTATACACAATACTCAGTGCGCTCACCATTGACGCGTGACCTCTACAAATAGTGTATGTTAGAAGTATAGGCCATTGCCTAGTTGACGTCACTACTGTGTAAAAAATAAGCGGCCAATATTTAAAGTATTCTCTGAAATTCTAGAAAATATAGTTTTGTAACATGTCCTAAATTTTTAGCTAATTTAGGTGTTTGGAAATATTGGTACTTTAGTGTTTTAGGAAGGATATGTAAACGACAGATAACACCAAAAAATATGAAGAAATTATTTCTAAACCGTGTTAAGTCATTAAGCTTCTCATTTTCAAGAACGCTGGTTAACAATAAGCAGACTATTGTCTCATTTCGTAAACAAAAGCCCACAGTATTGTTACCTTGCGTTAAGCTTTATAATCGTTCACCCAACTGAAACTATAATACCAGCTCATTGCTCATTGCACAGGTAAAACAGACACAAGTGCAGTGTGTATTTAACCAGAGAAGATCTGATGTAACATAGTTGAGCTGTTTTCATTGAGTGTTATCTTGGTTTAATAGCTTTTAATGGGGTTTAAGTCCTTCAAAGGTCGTGGTGAATTCTACTGTAGACATGACTGCATCATGATTATTTTAAAGTCAACAACATTCAACAATATGATCACCGTGATAGTATGACAGTATCAGTACCGTGGGTGTCAGTGATCCTGGCCTGACAAACAAACAAACAAACAAACATGCCACACACATGACACATGCATGCAAGGTAACATTGACTATACACTAATCAAACAATGGTATTGATCCTGTACAACTGGTCGTGGTTTATTTACAATCGATTCATTTAAAATCCCCATAGTAAACATTAATTTTGGCAAGAGTTTTCTCTCTCTGAAAGCGAGGATGCATCCACTGGCTCCGCGTAATGAAAAGATCTAACATGATTGGTCAATTTAGCTCCATGACGAAAAAAAGTAAGCTACTGGCGTAGCAGCTCCATCGTTATGGCGGTTACGGCCAGCCATATACTGATCATGCGAAAATCGTAAAAACATAGAATAGAAACAGTGTGGCAGGCTCTCAAAATCTCAAATTGTATGCTTAGCCTAAGTCGCTCAGCCTATCTCGAATAAAATCACCATGCGTAGCTGTTGAAAAACGTGAGGATTCATCGTACTATCACGGCAATTTTTGACACAAAGATATAGGGTTGATGACGGTGTGTGGCGTACATCGTGCAGTGTATGCGAAAAATCGTCACGCTATGTCAGGCTGTGTTCATTCAATTGAAATTTCTAGTATAGTGATGCACTCTCTTATCTTATATTGTATTCTTAGTCAGTGGAAGTGGTCTAGTTCGTAGACACATAATCTGATTGGATATCGCATGATTTGGTGTCGTCTATCAGGCCGTAGCGACCCCACGTCATCATGAGTGTTGATAACGCTTAACACGCTCATAGAGGTCTTGGCGTATGTATTATGCGTTGTATGCGTGAGCGCATTGCGGAATACTTGCACGCGCTTAGCAGTACGCGCATAACAAAAGATGTGAAGTTGTAAACAAGTTTCGTTCATTTTAGAAAAGGGGAGTTTTTATGATGGTAACTTAATTTTTTGCTTTAAAAAATAGTTTACAGTTATTAAAATAAAATTTAACTGTCTAAGAATAAGAATAAACGACAGGAATTTTTATTTTGACTATCCTCTACCTATGATAGACGACAGGCAGGTCCAATATTTTTTATCGTAGTGGATGCCAGCTGCGACCACTACTCAAAATATTGGACCTGCCTGTCGTCTATCACACGGTAGAGGATAGTCAAAATAAAAATTTCTGGCGTTTATTCTCTAATTAATGTGGATGTACCTGCTTGCCATATAAATATCCAACTACTGAATATGCAGTGACAGATCTACAGGCCAGTTTCGGTAATAAAGATAGAATATAAATGGTCAAATAGATTAAATCATAACAATTCATTGTTTTACTACTCAGGTGGATGCATATGATATTGAAGTGGGTCGACTCAAAGAGGATATAAAAGCCAAAGAGGAAACAATTCATATACAGGTAAGTGTTGAATTCTGATTTCTTAGAATTTTTATTTTCCATATAAATTTGAGAAGTTAAATGTTTTCCATATTAACACAACTTGAACTAATCACAGCTAATTTTTTTTAGCAGTATGAGGTGAGTGGTGCTTGTTCCATTTATGGTAAACAGTATGTCCACCTAAGTTACTAATTTATTAAAAGTGGAGTCAAACAGATGATTTTATGCACTGCCATTAAAATATCTTTGAATAAAAATAGTTAGACATTAAAAAACAAACTATCAGGAATCTATGATCCAGTACTGACAGCACAGTCCAAAGTTATCAGTGGATTGAGTTATCCTACCAAGGACCTGAAGCCTTCTAGTCAGCACTCAAGCAACAACATTACTTCCACAGAACCTTATTTCCTTCCACTTCCTCATCTCTTGCCAAAACATATTGATTGCATATACTCAGGATCTCACCCAAGTATCAAGTATAAAATTATTGTAGTATTTCAGGCGAGCAACTCCACATGCTGGAAGTACAAATACAGTTGTCATAATTTCAAATGATTTGTTTATTTTTTCAAGGAAAACAAGATCTCTGACTTACAAGCCCAGGTAAAACAGCAGTCATCTGCCATACAGCAGATGCAAAATATCCCTGCTCCAACTGGTTCTCCGGCAGAATTCCGCCAGATGGTTACCAGGATCAAAGGAGACTATGAACAAGAAATACATCGTCTCAAGGAATACCAGAGTAAGGAAAAACAAAGGTGCGTTTAATCAGTCTTACATTTCATAAAGAAAGTCAGTCATGAGCAGTAGCATTTTAATATTTTGTGTAGTACATATTGCTCTCAACTGTATACACTGCAAAATTACATTACCCCCTGCCTGTTATTCAAAATCGCCACTGTGATTTGTCGAAACATGTACGTTGTAAAGGGGTTATCCAGTTAAAATCCTTTATACCCTATGGAAGACATGACCTTATTCTCCCACACATGGAATCACCTTAGGTATAAGTTATGTCTTCCATAGGGGTGTATGGATTTCAACTGGAATATGCCATGCCAATGCAGGCACATTATTTGCTGTGGTTGCATCTGAACTGCAATAAAGCATGAAACATTCTATGCAGAGTATTTTGTGCTATTTAACATCTAATTTTTCTGTGATACCCACTGTCACTGATGCTGTGGATATGGACTCCTTACCATGATATAAACATCTTAAAATATTTGGCAAAAAGTCATTTTTTTCATAATCGCAGTATTTTGTGGCAATACTAAAAAACTGATGTTGCAGTATCCTTTTCAATTTATTTTGAGCCATTATACTCTTAGATTACTTTAATATTCAGTAATCTGTGCTTTGTCAGTGCAAAAAATTTTCAACAGCTAGGGATTTCACTTAATGTCATATCTAACTTACATGCACATAAGTTATGTGTTCTTTCTGAATATAGATACTGTCATCCAATGGCATTGGCATGGAGGCTAGTTAAGACAAAAATAACCTTCCCCAAATGACTATAATGTGTTGATGTAACTTTTGACCTGTTTGCATTCAGGGGCGAAGCAGGATTACGACGGCAAGAACAAGAAATGAAGAGCACCTTAAATAGTGTGTACAAAGAGACAACGCATCTGCTGAGGGCGCTCAATAGATTCAAAGAAAACATGGCTGCTTTGATTGAAAAAGAAGGTGAATATTTTCATTTTTTTTGCTTCGGAGATATTTGTGGATTTTGTGACACAATCAAGCATAATGAGTCACTAAAGTTGATGCACTAAGTATGCACAAAACAAGTTAGTCTAGGTCTAACTTTAGGCCTGGTTAACTATGGAGATTAGTCCAACGGAGCCTAAGAACGCTTTGGCATTTACAATTATTCTATATTATTTTAAATCCTGTTTAAGGGCAAATACACGTAACTTAATATTTATAGATGGCAGCCGTTTAATCTTTGGACTTTGCTAGGAGCAAAGAAGGAAAAGAAATGAGTAAAAGGATCCCTCCCTAAGTTTAACCTCCTTATAGTTAGACCAGGTAGACCTGGTCTAACTTGTTATGTGCATGATACGGATCAAAGAGTTCTGACTCAGAATTGCACTGTGCATAAATTATGATAAATCTACGTATTGGTTTGTCATGCATGGAGACCAAAATATTGCACCTCTTGCATTTATCAGCAAAAACTTGATTATTGAACAGTAATTTGCATCTCTAAGATTACTGTGGGCTAATCAGGGAGCTACACTATTTTGCCTTCCATGATTGACACATAAAAATGGCAAGTCGGTACTCTTTGGGTTTAATCTCCTTGTTATGCAGTCATTCAGTTTCTTTTGTATTTGATTGCATAGAGCCACATGAAAGTTAAATCCCAATAAAGGTATGCACGTCCAATTTTGAATGGATGTTGGCATTATTGTCCAGTTGTAATCCATACATCCCCTATATGGAAGATATGGCCTTGATCTTCCACACATGGAGTGGGGTTACCTGAGTGGGTACTGCTCCTGTCATAGGAGCCATATGTGATGTTATGTTTGTACTCACATATGATTGGAAGTTTTGAATTAGAGAATAAAGGTATTGTTTTTAGCCGCTGGAGTGCATCTATCGTCTCATATAACACGGGCGACATCATTATTCTAAGTAAAACAACGGCGAGGCCGAGTTGTTTTACGCCAAAAAAAAATTGATGTCGCGTGTTATATGAGACGATAGATGCACGACATTGACTAGAAACAAGATCTTTATTCTCATTCTTAAACATTTCAATTCAAATAAATATATTACTCATAAGTATACCAAATGTTAACCAAATTAAATCCTACATTTGACAAGGAATTACCTAGGGCTTAGAATCGATCAGTCCCGTTGTTGCTATGCACCTCTGATTGGTTCAAATACCGTGTACGAGCATGACGAGTATCGCGTTGACACACACACGCTAAAGTGTGTGATATTGTGACATATCACACGGGTAAGAACCAATAAGATTGCAAGAACATTATTAAGTGTTTAAGAATACTGAATAATGTACTATTATAATTTTCAGGTCTTTTGGATACTGGTCATGAAATCAAACAAATACAGAATCTGGTTGTAGAAGAGGTAAGGAAAAACTCTCCATATTGGGGCCACACCACCAAAACAGTTCCATATACTTGATTTTGTAAAATTGCAACTATTCAAATGCAATTTCTCGCATATAAAGTGACTGGTCGCTTCAAATCTACTTTTTCATGGTAGGCCGATATATACAAGGTGTCCCAAAAGTCTCTTTATCATTGAACCATCATATCTTTCCTAGGATTGGTAGAAGGGAAATCCAAATACATATTTGGAAAGTAAATTCATGCAATTATTTAGATACCAAACATGATTCATTTCCTTCCTTTATAATACGACAAATGCGACATGTCATTCTTGTTTGGAAATGTGAAATTGATTTTTAGACTTCTCTCTTCACCTTCTTTACTAGTGAAATATATGGTTAATGATGATAAATTGAAATAATTTCTTCATAGAATTTCCAATCTAACAATGGTTTTATATTCAATGGGTGCCATCAGCTACACGCCTAGTGTTTTTGATGGCATCCACAACTCATGTATTTTAAAATGCATTTGCTAAACTGGTAAGGCAGCAATGGTAATCTGGCAGTGTAGTCATAAAAGATGAAACAAAATAGGCTACACAACTCTACATTTCAAGCAGTTCAATTCTGGAGTTTATTAATGAAATTGCCTTTAAAAATATTATTATTTAAATATAATTATCATACCCATGAAGCCATTGTCTTCATTCTGTTAATTTTTATATAAGTCAGTTTTGTTTATATTGCTTTTCAGAAACCAACAGATTCCAGGTTGATCTTGAGCCAACTGGCTGGCAATGCTGTTGAATGTAAGAACATAATTATAATAATGTAAAAGATTTTGAGGCATTCAAAATGTGTGATCTAAGAGAATGTGTAACATGAGATAGGGAACATTTGAATTACAGTTTTATGAACATAAATTAATGTCAATAATGAATTGGTTTACCCATGAAAAACCATGCAAAATATTTGAGAATGAACATTGTATTCCTACAATTCTCATCATATTTTAATGATGGTGATTCAATTTAATTTTGAAGTAATGGCTATAATAAGGCCATCTTAATTTAATAGTTTTTCTCAAAGTCCCTACGTGCATTAGTAAAAATACCCTCTTTTTCAAAAACCACACAAAATCTCACATCTGACATCACCAGACATCAAAATAGCCTAAATTGTAAATCTCAATCAATTTCTTCATCTTGACCACAGTGAAACCTCCTTGAGAGATAAAAATGTGGTATATTCTTCTCAAAAACCTCGTCCTCGTCCTATAAAAATTAAAAAAACAACCTCTAAAAAACTCATTCCGCATTAGGTTTTTAACTTGCGAAGGGCTTTGAGACGAACTATTAAATTAAGATGACTTAAGTACTAAATGCAACTATCCACTTGTTGTTTGATGTTCAAAAAACTATAGAATTTTTGATTGTGATTTAGAAAATGAAACTGTTAAATTTTTGACACTAATTTTGAATTATAGTGTAATTGTGTCTCTTGTCTTTACACCAAATTGTGGTTTTATTCAACAGTGCTAGTTTCTTTGGAGCTGAAGATAGCCCAAGCATTTATGAATAAGGTAAGTCAATGTCAGTAGTTAGTATGGCTAGTATTGTTAGGGGCCATTTATCAGGCCCAACTATGTTTGTGTGTAACATTTGACAAAAATTATGGAATTTTGTGAATTTTAGGCGCCATACAGGCAAATTTGTGATCTTGGGATCGACCATTGATGCTGCTTGACTTATCAACTATTAATCAGAATGAATGGTAAAATTTTACTGGACATTACAAAGATTAACTGTTAATTTATAGTGTGTGAGCCGGGGGGTTGGACTGCACCACTGGGGGGGGGGCAAAGCTGGTTTTTTACCACAGGTAGTTGACATCACGGGGTACACAAAAATGCCTGATAGCAATTGAACCAGAGTAAATTCTTGAAGATGTTCATCAGGACTGTTCTTGGGCTAGTTGTATGAAATTACAAATACCAGTTGAACCAGAGTAGCTTTTGGTGGGAAAAGGTCATCTAACTTTACACATGGTCAACTTTCAAACTTGCTCAAATTGTGTTAAAAACCATTCCAATGTATTCCTCTAGTCACAAGGATTCAGATAATGACGTATAGTTTGACCTAGGACGTACCATTCTTGAGCTATAACCGAAACGGTCAAAGATCATGGTTTTGGCTCTATGAGGGTCAAAAACACCAAAGTTTTTGCCAGAAGAGGTATCAAAATGTTCGTTTTGATGAGTCAATTCAAATAAGGATATGATTGCACCATCTTGGATGTTTTGTTACCAAGGTAACACAGCAAAATAGGTCAAGGTCAATAGGCCTCAATGGTACCTATTTTGCTGTGTTACTTAGGTAACGAAACATCCTAGATGGTACAATCCTATCTTTATGTGAATTGTTTTATGTGAAAAATTTAATCAAATTGTTTCATCAAGATATTTAGCATCACCTCACAAGAGGATATATTCACCTTTTCTACAACCTTTAGCGTTTCAGTAATTTTATTTCACACACAGCGTTTAGAAATGAAAGAAGCTTTGCAAACACCTAGACAGAGAACTTTGACCCCGGTGGTTGAAATTGATACTGACATGGATAAAGTAACCAAAGAGAATGAACAACTGACAGAAAAATTACAGAAGGTAAGCAGCTCAATGTACAACTTGAAGCATTTTATTGAAACAGGGTCTTTTGGTAACATAATTATGGGATCTGTATTCTTTATACAGGAGCATCAATAAGTGTATGCTCAATTAATTCTTGTCCAAACCTGCATGATTTCTTATGTCAGCAGGTGTGAGATTTCCAAAATGTGGACCTTTCTTCCTGCAAAAAAATTCTTGCATGCAAAAAGTGGCCGTTGGGGCTATTTTGAATATGAAAAGTGATTTCTTTGTTAATTCTTCTTCTAATTTGAACCTTCTTGGACATTTTTACCCTGCTTTTATCTTGGAAATGGATTTTTTTCAATGGATTGAACATTAAAATGATTTTTTATTATACAACAACAACAACAATAACATACAAATGTGAATGTTATTATATATCTGGTTTTTTTTTCACAGGCACAAGACCAAATTGTGGCAGCTGAAAATATTCTCAGTGAAACAAAACGAATAAATGTGAGTATCAGACTTATTATCATCATGGTATTTGTATGATAGCGCCAACATCAAACAGTTGCTTTGAAGATGGTCAAACATCCAACATTGGTTTTCATTATCTTGCAACAAGTTCATTTGGAATGTTAATTTCAACAAAAAATTGTTGATTTTTTTGAACAAGTCCAAGATATTAACTCACACTTTTAGTGATGTTTCACCACATCATTAAATATGTGAGTTAACATCTTCATTTTTATTGGAATTGTTGAAAGAGAACAATAATTCTCAGGTTCTCATTATGTTTTCATTATTTCCATAATCTCCTTTGTTTGTATACATTGTAGGTTCAGGTCCTAGTTGGATAATAAGCTTCAAGTAGTCCACAGTTTGGTGCAGAGAGATATTGTGATTAATTATTTTGAACATATGTGACACGATCAAGGGAAATGAGTCGGATGTCGCTAATATTGATTTTGAAATATTGGCAAAGAAAGAGTTAAAATTCTTTTGTTTTATATTGTTTTCCGCCATTGATAAATTGACGTAACTTCGCACAGAAAAGTCGTATCAACATGGGGTTTTCAGTTTCTGAAAGCTCTAAATGTCCTCTTTAGAAACCTATGTAAAACTCATTTTCGACCAGGGTCGACATGCGACTCATTCCCCTTGATCATGTCACATATTCTACTCCTATAATGTAATTTGACCCAGTATAAGTGGTTAGGGGGTAGTATATAGGCCTATACATGCCCATGTAATCTTAATTGTAATGCAATTGTTATTGCTGTGGTTACTGAAAGGCACGATCTGCTCCACTCAAACCAAAGTCTGAAATCTTTACAATTCTATTCTTACCATCACTAACTTGCTCAGGTCCTGTGCTTACTGAAGCTTAACTCCTTAAGTCCCTAGCATACTTGGTTGCAAAGTTATGAACTCTCTAAATTTCCATGTTGTTATGTTTTTATTGCCTTTTTATCTTGCCTTTGCCTATGTCTCAATGTATTTTTTGCTGACTTTGGTTTGATTGGATCAGAACATATATACAGTCACCCTATTCAGAGGTATAGCATCATGGAATATGCCCCAAATAAAGACATAATTTGACAATTTCCATTGAAAAACTACCTACTATGCCATTGGCATTGCATCTCTGTGAAGAGAAGCCTTAAAGTGGTATGTATGGACTTTTGGGACACTCTGTTTCAATCTTTGTTTTTGTATATTATATGTAGGAAGAGAGCTACAAGTCATTGCTGGAACGACACAAAGCATTGATTCTAAGAAGCACAGGGTTACAGAGAGAGTTAAAGCAGTTGTATGTATGAGAGGAATATGTGTGGGGATGTATGTGTGTGTGTGTGGGGGGGGGGCTGTGTTTGTGTGGTATTTGTCAACCCTGGACCAAAACAAGCATATTTAAAGCACTGTACTTTAAATATGCTTTCTAAACAACATTCAATGTGCGACATTTGGAGCGACGATAAAGTACCTTTAAAGTACAAAAAAAGCACAATAACCAGTAAAGTTCATTTAAAGCATACTGAAAAACGCACATTTAAAGTACTGTACTTTAATTGTACTTTATACCAAACAAGCATATTTAAAGCACTGTACTTTAAATATGCTTTCTAAACTAACATTCAATGTGGGACATTTGGAGCGACGATAAAGTACCTTTAAAGTACAAATAAAGCACAATGACCAGAAAAGTACATTTAAAGCATACTGAAAAAGCACATTTAAAGTACTGTACTTTATTTGTACTTTATACCAAAGAAGCATATTTAAAGCACTGTGCTTTAAATATGCTTTCTAAACAACATTCAATGTGCGACATTTGGAACGACGATAAAGTACCTTTAAAGTACAAATAAAGCACAATGACTAGAAAAGTACATTTAAAGCATACTGAAGCATACAGTAAGCTTATAATTATAAGCTTACTTACAATTATAACCTTACCACATTTATGGAGCTTATCAAAGTATTGGTAACACAATTATGTTTACATGCAAGCATACATTACCAGTAACTATCTCCTGTAATCAAGCCTGTATTTGTAAGTCCATTAAGTCCCTCATTTTATATAAATATGAACAGTTTTATACATCCATTGCATTATACAACCTTAGCACAAGATGGCCATTGGTATTTTTCAAATCTAGAAGAATGTAGTCATGTGACTTGTACATGTAAACATCATATATCCATGATGTCCACAATAAAGTACATTTAAAGTACACTGAAAAGCACATTTTAAGTACTCTTACATTGCTGACAATACCGGGGAAAACCAATCCAGGTAAAGTATACATAAAGTACTGATAAAGTATATTTAAAGTACACACTGATGTTCAAAATTTGGTAAGTCCAAAATAAGCACAATTAAAGTATACTCACTGACACTGGGAAAAAAATAAGTCCAAATAAAGTATAGTTAAAGCACAAAAAATTTCCCATATTTATCAAAATATTCATAAAGTATAATTAAAGTCACATAAAGCACATTTAAAGTACCTTTAAAGTACACAGTTTTCCAGGATATGAAAAATAAGCACATTTAAAGTACACTTTATATGTACTAATTACCCAGAAAGTACAGTTAAAGTACCCATAAAGTACAGATAAAGTACATTTCTAATGTGCTTTATTTGGTCCAGGGAATGTCAACAAGTTTGAAAATATTAAGAATAGGGGTATAAGATTGTTATTGGCTGTTAATATATGTGGTAAAATTTAACCACATGTATACAAGAACCAACATTGAACATTGGATCCCACTAGGGGTGTGTGGCGGAGTGTTTGTGTAGGTCAGACCTGTCAAATGTGGACTTTTGCCCTTAAACTCTAACACACAGTTCGCAACAAGTCTAAAATATGTTTAACAGTGAGTATTCTATAGGTGGGTAAAATAGGAGTTGTACACGGTTGACTGGATGTAAATGGTCCATGGTTTGATATTAAATTTTAGTCCTTGTTTTCCTGGGGTGTTTTGGTCCGCGGTTGACAGGTCATAGCAGTAGGTGAGTGTTGTAGAATATCATAAATATTCACTTACTTTTATTGGTGAGCTATTCAGACAGCGGATCGGTATCCTTAGTCATGTTAGTCTTGGGCGGTATACAATATGTGGTCCATGTCAATATATCACAAGTGTATGTCTGCATGTTTGTGTCACTATAATATACATGCATGTATGGGGTTTTGTTTGTGTCTATTGAAGTTTCAAATGTTGCTGCATGTGAAAAAATAATGCATAAATGTTTGCAAAAGACTAACAAAACTATTGTTTCAAAGTTAATAAAACACATATCCTGAAATAACACCCAATAAAGTTATCACATGCACTGGCTACGGTACTATTTACTGTATTTGACATAATCAGATATAAAGTCAGCATTTCAGGCATGAAAAAATGTTGAACTTTAATGCTTCCAAGTATCCAAAGTTCAACTCCGTCACCATTTTCTTCAATTGCGTTTGTGCACACAGATCTCATTGCACTTATATTTTTGGTTTAAAAACAGACTTCTTTCTATTAGCTGATCCATTTTAGTGCTTTTATCTAAAGAGAGCAAGCCTTCCGAGAGGAAATCAAGAAACGAGATAATCGTATGAGATCAATGAAAGGTAGCATGGCTGAGCAGAACAAACAACAACAGAATCTTATCTCACAACTGCAAACTGATCTCACATCGGGACAGGTAATAGTAGACAAATATTTATGGTCTGTGATGGTCAACTTCTAAATATAATCCCGAAGTGAAAGATGGATTGTTCCCGTCCATGAGCTGGAATGGAAATTGGAATAGAACAATACATGTACATCTTTAATTCACTGAGTGATTATATTTTGATCATTACACAAATTTAAGGCAATCAATATTTAACACCATGTACACACTCAATTTTGAGTTCCACCCTATGACTAGATTGGCAAATCCAAGAGTCGGAGCGTGGCCTGACGCACACATACTATCGGTGCAGCACTGTGATGGTAAAAACTATCACACTGAGAGGTTCATGGTGAAAAAAAGTTATATAATATACAAATACTAATTGTCTATGACTCAGTATGAGTGTGATTGTCAAAATATAATCATGACTTAAAATTTGGATTGTTCCATTCAAAAAGTTGGAACCGCAAAGGGAATGAAACTACATCTGAGTGATTATATTCTGACCATTTACACTAGGCTAAATTTTTTTTATAAATTTATGATATAAAATAAGATATAAAGTTAGTGGCATAGTCCATGCTTCCAAGAATATGATCTTTTAGAATTACTCAGAACAATAAAATACTTAGAAAGTTGAATGCTATTATTGACTATATTGCAAAATTAATATTGGCAGCAAATGTGTTTAGCTTGATCCATCACATATTGCCACATAAGCCTCGTTTGGGAATGGTCAGTATGCAAGGAACTCTCAACAAGTTGTTTGTGAAATTGTTTTTATATATTTTATTACTATAATTTAT